>NC_082391.1:22562031-22619531 GCF_031168955.1 Gadus macrocephalus | reverse complement strand
GTGCGGTAGCGTGTGTATTTGGGCTCTGTGTTGTCTCACCAGCTCAATGTTAATTACCAACATTCAGGGGACAAGATCCAGCAGAATTAATTTTAAGCTTTTTTATTTTTTTTGTGTTACCCCTCAAACAATGATGTCGCTGTTGGGATACTTAGAGAAAATGTAAATATATTTATCTTGAATCCTACAGAGGAAATCTGTCTTGGAGAATGGATACTTAGCTGGAAGGGAAACGCCAGCGGTCTACAGACGGATAACGAACATCATCCACGCATTGACTAGAACGCCACCACTTTCTAGCCTTGGGTGACAGAATGTCTCGGTGGATTTAGGACTTTACAGTACCTCACGTCTCCTGAGTCCACATGGTATCGCGTCTTACCCCCACGAGGCCCCATGATGCATGCTGATCCAAAAGCCCTAATACAACCGCGGATATTAAAACCGACTGTTGCATCCGAATACACAAGCCCAATCCCATTTCTACCCCTTACCCCTCCCCCTTGTTTTGAAGGGGTAAGGGGTAGAAATGGGATTGGGCCTTAGGCCCAATCCCATTTCTACCCCTTACCCCTTCAAAACAAGGGGGAGGGGTAAGGGGAAGGGGTAAGGGGTAGAAATGGGATTGGGCCTAAGTATCTACTATTTCTGTGCAGTGTCTACTACTTGACCGTTAATGTAGTACGTTCTACAGCTATGCGTAGAACGCCTCCAGCGCTTCCGAACACCACCGAAACGCCTACGGATGTTTGGAGATGACGTGTTTCCCCTCTGTGCGCTGCACATCTGATGCCGGCAGAATTAAAGTCACCTGCGTCAATGTACAGATTTTGGCAATCCTCTTCTTCGGTTACCAGACTCCGGCTGAATTGTGGAATAGTGTAGTGACCTACCGTTGTATACTGTGGCGGTAGTACGCATTCGGAAACCTTTTTACCTACTACACAATGCGTACTGCGCATTCGGGCTCGCTATATTTGTGACGCACTACAAAATGCCTACCATATAGTATAGTATAGTATAGTAAGCATGAGCATTCGGATGCAGCCGGAGTGTGTGTGAATGATGGCCGGTTGAAGCAGCCTCACCTGGCCCCAGTCGGTCTGATTGGACTCTGGGTGAACAACAGGTGAGTCTGCACGCCTGTTGCACATTGAGCAATCAGTGTGCAGCAGGTTAAAGCAGCGATCGCCACCGACACTGCATGGCAACATGGATCACCAGAGCCATGAAGCACCGTCTGTAAACCCTACGATCAACCGGTCTCCAACCGCCCGCCCAGTGGCCTTGTCTGGAGAAGCCCAGTAAAAGCCCCCTAGGTGGTGCATAGCATGGACCTTATGCATATAGAGAGAGAGATAGTATGCTGCACAAAGCCTATGCCCCCCCTCCCCTCCTCAACGGTGTGTGTGGCTCAACCCCTCAGCGCCTGTGTGAGAACCTGTGTGTGTGTGTGTGTGTGTGTGTGTGTGTGTGAGTTTGGGGGGGGGGGTGGTCTCACCCCTCAGCGGGCTGGGGGAGATCCAGTGGATGGGGAGTTCCTGGCACATCTCCCAGATCTTGGAGTTGAGGAGGAAGGCTCTGCTGGCGATGGGCTCCTCGGAGGGCACCCAGACCTGGGACTCCTCCACCTTCACCATGTCCCCCCCCTGGGGGTCCCCCACCTGTCACGGAGAGTGCGGAGGTAAGACACGCACGCACACACAGACACACACACACACACACACACACACACACACACACACACAAACACATGTGTGAAGGAGCTACACACCGATATTTGCGTTTATGTGGAAAGGCGTATATTCCTGGACTGCTTTGCTTCTCTCACACACACACACACACACACACACACACACACACACACACACACACACACACACACACACACACACACACACTCTCTTGTGTGGGCTGACCCACCGTGCCATCCCACGCTGCATTCAGCCCCCCCCCCCCCCCCCCCCCCTTCCGGGGGCGACTGAACCTCCGCCATTCTTTAGTCTACACTCGCTCCTCTCAGGGGCTGGCACCTCCCTGACTCCTGGACCGCGGTTGGCCTGACTTTCGCTTCCCTTCTCCTCTGTCGCCTCAGGGCATCACTCTCTCTCTCTCTCTCTCTCTCTCTCTCTCTCTCTCTCTCTCTCTCTCTCTCTCTCTCTCTCTCTCTCTCTCCTGCTTTCTTTCTCTCCCTCTGAACGTACTGCAGATCATTGTAATTCACAGTGATAATTTGACTTTTAAATGTCTTTTAAGAAGTGTGCTTTATTACTCATGAACACGACGGCGTCGTCGTTAAATATGACAGACACAATAAAGTTTTCCAATTTCCTCTGGTTTTCCCGCTCCTCACTCCGGCGTGGCGTGTGCGGCCCCACGCTGCTGTCACTGCCTTTAATTAGTTGATGCTGCTGTTCTATACGCTGCGGAGTAAACCATTGCAGCTTAATAATAGATGCTACACATCAGGGTCTAATAGAGATATATATGGAGCGGCCTCCGCTAATGGTTTCCACAGAAAGGGTCTGCCTATTCTTTGTTTGTGACGTGCATGTAAATACATATCATGTAAATACATATCATGTAAATATATATCATGTAAATACATGGAAAACAACACCCCCCCCCCCCAATTCCCCCCCGTTCCATTCTCCTGTTAATTATAAAAGCATAACAGAGAGAAGAAGAAGAAAGAGAAAAACGAATCTCACGTGACAAATGTTTTCAACAAGGTGATTTTCCTCCACTATCGGGCTTAATTGCACGTTCGTTAGACTCCATGCATAATCCCGGTGCTGAAGTAGCAGACAGAATCATTCATATTTGCCCCGTGCTCCCTCGCACGTTTACCCACCTGTGTCATTTCCGTGTTATCTTAATATTTGCTTTAGTACGCTCTCTGTTCTGCCTCCGTGCAACATGGTCACGACCTACAGACAGGAGCAGATCTCCGATCTTCTGCCAGACCCAAAGAACGGCGCTGTTTGTTATTCGCCGAGCCTCGACACATTTCCTGTGTTTTTCCCGTGACTTCTTTTCGCGTGCGGAACAGAGCGCACTAAACTAATGAGAGCCAGGCAGACAGGTAGCGCCGCGGCGGCGGCTAGCCGATGTAGTTAGCAAGAGCGGCACTGCCGGACGAAGCTAATTGGAGTTCTTAACCGCTGAAGCAGTGTGAGGCCCGCGGAGGTCACGACCCCTGCGGGCCGGATGACTTTGACTTCATAGCTGAGGAACGTCTCCGGGTTCTCGCGTGAGGGAGAACCTGCGGGCGAGGTGGTAACGGTTATTACCGCCTGGCGTGGATCACTGCACTCCTCCAGCTGACGGACGGGGGCAGAAAGGCTCTCCTCACCACTGTTCCCACTCGCTGCATCGTAAACAAACCGCAGACGTTGTGGAGGATGCTGGAGATAGCCGTGCCGCGCGGGCCACCATCACTTGATTATAGGCAGGGGTGCACATAACTGGTACGCATGCGCGCCCGTAATCAGGGATGCGTAACGTACTTGTGTCGCCACAACACATTTGCGTAACTAACGGGAGAACGGGAAAAAATGGAAAAAAGTAAATACATTTAGCAGATACTTTGGTGTTCGCCACCTGCAAAGAAAAAGGCAAACGGAGCCGGAGCAGAAGAAACTATTTTTTTTCGAAAAGTGGCGCCAACGCAAGATGTGTCGTGGCTCGAAACGAATGCTAAGCGCACCGACATGTGGGCTCATGTGCGCTGTGCACCGCGGACAGACTGGAGAACTGCGCAAAATCAGCTGATTGCAACGTTCCTTACTGTGAGATATTCAAACGCTCCGTGGTCAAGCTGCTGCAGTTTTATAAAAAAAAAAGGTGGCGCGAAAAAACACTGCTGTGCTTAAGAAGTTGTGTATTGAAAATGGAATCTCCTTTGTGAAACTGGGTAAGTTTCATACGATCAGATTTTACATGTGGGGCTTTGTGTGGGGTGCGTACCATCACTATCTCCCGGTACTCACCTGAGTAACTCAGTAACAAAGTTATGTGCAACCCTGATTATAGCCCCATACTGTGAGCACGGTAGCCTAGTAACGCTAGGTACACAAGTTCTCCCCGGCCATCTTCTGCTGTCATGTCTGTTGTTGCATCAGTTTATCTGAAGCTATCACTTCCCTTCCTCCCTCTGGTTTCTCCGTCTCACATCGCCACAACAACCTGCTGTGCCAGCAGGTAAACCAGGCGCAGCTGGCCTGGTTTACCTGCTGTGCCAGCAGGTAAACCAGGCGCAGCTGGCCTGGTTCCATCACGTTCTCACGACGGCCTACATTAAAGATTAGATGGATTCGATTTTTATTTAACATGGACATGGCAATGTCATTGGACGAAACCAGATGCATTGTTTTCAGTGTGTTAGCATAAATGCTAGTTTTCAACACCTGTCCACAGGAGGCTTTTAAAAAACAAACAAACAAACAAAAAACAATAATAATAAAAATAAAATAAACAAAACAGAAACCAGAGGAAATATTAACCCTATAATATACATAAGCAAAGGCAGCATGATCAGACAATTAACCGGTTGTAAATTATTTGTGTGAGCACTGTTGATTTGATTTGAGCCGTTGTTTAAGGTCTCTGTTATCAGTGTTGCTGTTAGTCTCTAGTTTTAGACTAGTGGGCAAGAGGTACCATAGTTTTGCCCCCTTTGCAGAGAAAACAGACTGACCGAAAGATGTCTTGTACATGGGAACAATCACCATTGAAGAGCTGGTAGGGGGATAGGCATCGTGTTGTTGAAGTAGTGCTACGCATTTTGTGCTAATGCTCTTGACAACTGTTTTCCGATCGGCCCTTGCGTTGAGCTGCAATGTGTTTTTATGTTTTTATTCACATAATGTGTTCCGTCCGTTGCTTGTGAATTGTTTCTCTGTCTGTCACTGTTGTGCTGGTGGGATGTTTCGAGGTTTACAAGCAGTCATACATATTTAAGTGAGTTTCTTAAGACTGCCAGTGGCACCGACTGCCTCTGCCATGTGGTGCGAGTGAATCATGCATTATTATTTGTCAGATTTTGTCTCAGACCGGTAAAACTGGAATAACGTTCGGGCATTAATCAGAGACAGAGAGGGCGAGAGAGGGGGAGAGGGAGGGAGAGAGAGAGAGAGAGAGAGAGGAAAAAAATCCTGGCGCGCTATTCGTGTTTGTCACCTGGTTTCCCCCTGCAGACACTCTGTGTTTCCTTATCAGCCGCTTGCAGTTTTAACCGCCGTATTTCCCATTGTTTTGCACCTCAGTTTTCTGGCCCACTACACACACGCTCTGAGCCCGCGGTACAGCGCCCGGGGCCCGGATAAGCTAGGAGCCATTAGCGCTTGACTTTAGCCCCCGTGCCCTTCATGTGATAACCACCGGGGGACGTGGCCTTCACCGTCGTCTCCGGGCCAACAGGAAGGAGCAGCGCCGCGGCTACCTTCTACCACGATAACACAAGGACGCGCCGGCGGTCAGACACGCGCTGGTGGTCGTCGTGGTGGTGGTGGTGGTTGTTGTTGTTTGTCTGGAGTTTGGATTGACTCTGTGTGGTCCTGTTTTGTGATTGTTATTGTTATGAGGTCTCTTTGTACTCCTGGTCGTCGTGGTGGTCGTGGTGTTGATGCCGGTGGTCATAGTAGTCATAGACATCTTATATGATAGACGGAGCATCAAATGCTACCGCCTACTGGCGCTGACGAGACGCGGGGCCGCCATCTTGGAGTGGTCATCCGCTCCACTCAGTGTAATCCGTTTGGCTGGAGCAATGAACTGTCAGCGCATTTAATTAATCATACCTCACTGAATACCACTGATTTTCATGCGGTTTTTTGTCATACGTGTAGCTATGATAAAGGCCACATGGTTTGGCGTGTTTTATTATTCAATACTAATTATACCAATAGTACGGTAATGTTAAATCTTGCTTGTGAAAAGTAATCCCCCGATTCCTATTATGGATTGTCCGCCGATTTGAGCAGGAATACGCTGAACAACAGCCCGGCATCCTGTTTCTGCTGCTGTTGCTGCTCCCGGTTGACCACTCAAAGATGGCGGCCGTATTTCTCGCGTCCCAGCAGCCAATGCTCCGTCTATGCTATAAGATGTCTATGATAGTAGTAGGTAGTGGAAGTGGTTGTAATGATAGGAGTTGGTTACGCCATCTGCTGCTGCGGCGGTAGCAGTGACGGTAGAACGCAGTGGATAAATGGGTAGGAAATAGCCTGGCTATTGCCAGACCAAGCTCAATCGTAGATTGAGCTTGGTCTGGGGAAGCTGCTGTCATTTCCTTCAGCACAAGAGGCGTGATCAACGGGCCTAGTCCAACTGACTCTGTACGCAATTGGCTGCTTGCCGTCGCTTCCCTGTCGTCATTGTGTTAAACCAGCCAATAGCGCGCCAGGGGGAATAGCGAAAACATATCGAGGATGGAAAGAATGATAATGCTTTTCTCCCGCCCCTTCTGCTGGGCGAGCTCGCAGCAGAAGGGGCGGGGCTACCCAGGCGAGGTGGGAGAGTCGATGGAGCGACGGTGTTTTTGCTGAACCCAGTGTGCTATCTGTGTGCTGGTGAGCTGATCTGCTGGGGTTGGAGCTGAAGCTACGGGGGTTTGATTACTGATCACAAGCACCCTGGGCATCGTCACAACCACACACTGGGGACAACACGACAACAATGTCATCAACAACAACCACAACAACAACAAAAGAGTGTTTGTTGATACTGTTTCTAAGTTATCGATGAGGAGTTCCTTGGTAATGCTCTACTTCTATTTAAATTTATTCCACCTTTTTGTTGTGGTTCAACACATGTCTAGTAGTGCCATCTATTTGAATGGTAGGCCTTTTACTGGGCATTTCGCATGTGTGTGTCTCTGTGTGCGAACACTTACATTGCTTCCTTGAAAATTACTGTTCAAAAGATGGTGTCATTTTGTAAAAACAGAAATCGGTTCTAATTGCATTTATCCCTTCCTTCTGTCTGAATGAGTTTTTTTAATTAAGCATACAATGAAGGGGTTTCTGCAGCCCTCCTTGTTGTTCGCGGCCCTTAGATTATGGATCTGAGAGAGCTGTGACTTTACAATACACAAAAGAAGAGGCATATGGCACTTCCTGGCCAATTAGTATCTTAAGCACGAATCAGACGTTAGGGAGAGGTGATGAAAGCAAACACAGTTGTCTGTTTTTGGTGAGCACAGCATGTGTTCACGAAGTAAAAAATGCATTTTTGGGAGGCCGGAATAGGAATAGACTTTTTCCGTTTTTAAATGTTTTTCATAAGTGAGGCGCGGTGAGGGGACATCGAGATTTGCCAGCTCGGTCTCACAGCTATGATGTGATGTAAATTATAGCTGGCCAGCATTGGGGACACACGGGGCACACATACACGCACACATACATGCAACCACGCACATGCAGGCCTGCTCACTCACTCACTCTTCCAGCACCTCCAGTGAATGAAGCAGAGACACTGTACAAAATGTGATGAAACACTACCATCTCTCCCATGCCTGCCTACCGGAGCCCAATAAAATCGGACCGAAATAGAAGAAGAAAAAAACACCTTTTTAAAGAAAACACTTTTTTTCTCTTTTATTCAGACCGCGGCCTCTCACACGTTCTCCCTCGAGGCTGTTTGAGTAGAGAGGGAGACTTTGGAGGAGGAGGAGATTAAAATTTAATATTGGTTTGAGATTAACAGCAAACAGCATTTGATGTGTGCCACAAAGGAGGTTGTGGGGGTTTCTCGCACGCGCCTTCAGATGCTGTCAGAGGCAGCCCACGACCCCTGGGTGAATTCCCTTTTTTCTTCACTTCAGTGGGAGAAGCGTGGTGGTAGAGGCTGGATGAGACGGACCACCGATGGGGTGGAGACTCTCTGTCTCTCTCTCTCTCTCTTTGTCTCTCTCTCTCTCTCTCTCTGTCTCTCTCTCTCTCTCTCTCTCTCTCTCTCTCTCTCTCTCTCTCTCTCTCTCTCTCTCTCTCTCTCTCTCTCTTTGTCTCTGTCTGTCACGCTCTCTGTCTCTCTCTCTTTGTCTCTGTCTGTCACTCTCGCTCTCTGTCTGTCTGTCACTCTCGCTCTCTGTCTCTCTCTCTCTCTCTCTCTCTGTCTCTGTCTGTCACTCTCGCTCTCTGTTTCTCTCGCTCTCTGTTGCTCTCGGTTTCTCTGTCTCTGGCTCTCTTTCTCTCTCTCTGTCTCTCTGTCTCAGAGAGAAAGGTTGGAAAGGGAGAGGGATAGAAAGGGAGTTGGAGGGAGAGAGAGAGAGATGGTGTGTCAGAGAGAGGGGGAGTTAACGTGAGGGAGAAAGATAGATAGTGTCAGAGAGAGGGAGTTAAAGAAAGAGAGATAGATAGTGAGTCAGAAAGAGAGGGAGTTTGAGGGAGAGAGAGAAAGATGGTGTGTCAGAGAGATTAAGGGAGAGGGAGATAGTGTGCCAGGGAGGGAGAAGGGAGAAGGAGAGAGGCGGTGAGCCAGAGGAGGGGGAGACGGCGGCGGTGGACTCCTACCAGTGCCTCCGTGTCCTCAGACGCCACCTCAGTCACAGTGGGAACCCGGGTAGATTGGCTCTTGATGTAGCACCTCTGATGTTTGCTGAACCGGATCCCTGTGATTCCCTTTGACGAGGGAAGAAAAAGGGAAGGGGAAGAAAGGAGGAAAAGAATAATCAAGGAACTCAGATCAATGCAACGCGATGCGTTCAGTGACGGCGCTGGCCGTTCCCCGGAGGTGCAGGGGGGCTGTTTTCAGGGAATAAAGCTTGTTGTGTGTTTTCGTTTGTAGGAGAACCAAAGCCCTTAAAAATAACCCTGCGCCTTGTTTCATCCGTTTTATGTGTGTGATTTGATGATTGCCTCGCTTAAACACAATTCTCCCTTTTAAACATAATGTAACCTGTTGTGTTGTGTTGTGTGTGTGTGTGTGTGTGTGTGTGTGTGTGTGTGTGTGTGTGTGTGTGTGTGTGTGGGGGGGGTTGTGTTCGTTCTCACACTCTAAATCCACAGCCCTGCCACAGAGCAGGGTGACAGAGTGTATCATACAACAGCGTTGAGACGGAGGTGTTTCTCCTCTCTCTCTAACCAGGGGGGCCTCGGGCTGAATTAGGGTGTCGGGTCACTGAGTCTCAGGTAATCTGCTCCGTCAGGTGCAGAATCGCCTCCCTCCTCCTCCTGATGGTGGCCCTGCTACCCCACCACCACCACCATCACCCACGGCCCCATCCCTCCTCGCTCCGACCGGGAGCGCCTTAGTGGACGGGGGATGAAGATCAGTTTCATTCCGTCTCGCCGCAGCCAAACTACGTCAATCCCCGAGAAGCGATTGAAAAGAGAACTCCTTGATAGACGCAGGAGGAAAGGTGGATGAAGACGATGAGAGGGTGTCTGGGCCGGGGCTGGGCTCTCTCTCTCTCTCGTCTTTGGACGGTCGTAGCGCACTGGGACATCCGCCTCTGTCGCACAACGGCGTCCAATTAAAAATGCCACAAGCGTTGTTGAATGATGTGAACGTGTTTATGCGATTCTATAGAAATTGAATCAAGGGGCTGTGGTGATTGGTGTGGCAACGCTCCTTTCAAATCAATTACTTGCGAATGGCTATTTCGTTCCTCGTTTTCCCTTCTCTTTCTGCGGTGCGGTCCGTCTGCACACAAAGCACCCGTGGGGAAGGGGGAGCGAAGGGGACATCTCGTGGAGCAACGCCTGTCATAATCCGCTGCATGTAATTTCATCGCTGGGGGAGAAAGATGGGGCGATAATGGTCCCCCAACACAGAACCATAATGTTTATGCCCAGCTCTATTGTGATGAGTTGCTGTTTAATTTGTGTCTACTGTAATGGCAAGCTGCAACAGAAAAGAGGGGGGGGGGGGGTTGGAGACAATCTTGTGATGAGATGCAATGATTACTGAAGTCGGTGAACCAGAAAATGAAAGAAGACATGTCATTACGGGGATAAGAAATGAAGTAAAAAAAAAAAAAAAGGCGAGACGACAAAGGATGTCGTTTTACTGGGCCCACGTTAAAGCATCCACTTGGCATATTAATACGTTCCCGTTTGTGCACCGTGTTTTGATTTGGGGCGAGTTGCGCGGCGGTCTTGGGGATAGGTGAGTGGCGCCTGCTCTAATCACGGAGACACCAGGGCCCTGATTCCCGTCCACTCGAGCGGGTGTCAGCAGGTGATGTTTGGGAACAAAACACCAGGCGAGAGGCAGAGTGGCTCAGCCCTTTAGAAGGAGAAGTTTTGAGGCGACAGACTGAAATTAACTGCCGGTTCGCTGCTCAACTCCAGTGAATAGAGAGCTTAACTTGTGTCAGCCGGAATTAGGTCTATCAGTGGTGTATAATGGGCAACTTATCATGCTTTATAAGATCCAGGGGCAGGCTTCGAGAGCGTATGACTTCCCTTTATTTGCTCGCTCTCTCTTGCTCTCTTTCCACAATAATTTGTATTTATGCTGGCAGTTTTCAGACCTCGTACACTACTGGAAGTGTGCTTAAAAAGCTTGCAGCTAGCAACAAGAGCCACATGCTAAGGCCTCACAGCTAATTCAAAGCCGGAATTATTTCCGCCCCAACTCAACCATTCTGTCAACCAGGTTCTGTCAGAGATCACCCATGTTATAGATTTAACCATTTATTGCCGGTTCTGGTCATACAGAATACCAACATTTCAAACTCTATGCAATCCCCCATGGGGTACATCAGATATCTCGACCCATCTTACAGGTTACATGCAATACAGAGCAGAACCAAAGCAGGTGGAGGCTGCGGTTGTGGTGGGAAAATTCGTCTCAGAAAACATAACTTTGCAGGACGTGTGGGATCTTAAATCAACCAACCTATCAGCCATATGTACGTGGGTCTGATTAGCTGTCAGCTGAACTAGTGACGCCCATTAATGGTGATGGTCTCCCTAAAATGTTACTCATATAATGAGTCCATTACCCGAGCGATAATGGTGATTGCTAGGGAGCGGTTATTGTGTTCGCTTTGTGGATGAAACTTGTTTTGAAAGTCACCCAAAGTCGGGTTCAATCGGCTTGACGGAGCCACACGCCGTCGTGAATCGGGGAACTGAGCCGGCCTAGGGTCGCCCTCTGTGCGGTCCCGCCGCTCCAGACGTCTTATCTCCCGCGCCGTGGCCTTCCATTCGGAAACACGTCTGGTTCTCGGCCTGAGACAATAACGGTGGCCACTCTCTGCCCCCCCGGCCCATTGTCCTGCCGTTGTAAATCCCTCCATTTCCCAGGTCTCTCTACACGTCCCCCGGGCTCCGGGGAGATTGTTTCAGAGGTGGCTTTGGTCTCTGTAATGGCGTGCTGCATGCCTTTTCCTTCCATCAAAATTTCAATTTCCATCCTCAGCCCTCAGCAAACTGTGGCATAACCCGCGTTTCTCGCTTTGCCCGTGACTCTATTTTTTTACGCCGCGGTTTGAATGACTGTCACCTTGTCTGTCATCGCAAAAGAGGAAAGAACGAAACAATCCCATTAGCGGAGGGGCTTTACTGGGGAAGCGGGACTTAAAACAGGCCCCGTGTTTCAGCGTTTTTGTGGGTTCTTTGTGGAAACTCATCGTGGTATCGTCTTTTTAAGAGATTACAGGACGCGTGCCACGTGACTCTGTACTCACGTTCTTGAAGTCGTGGACCTCCAGCACCTCATCGCTGCCGTTGCCCATGCGGAAGATCTCGATGCGCTGGCCGGGGTCTATCTCCAGCAGGCTGTCCGTCTCCCTCCCGTCCACCACCGCCTTGTAATGGTGGTCATACACCTGCAGACGCACCCAGGCACACGCACACACACACACGCAGGAGCGCAGACATACACACACGCACGCACGTACGCACGCGCGTGCGTGTGCAAACACCCACAGGGGCAAACGCATACAAACACACAAGCACGCGCATACAAACACAGGCACACAAAGTTTCAGATTCCGTTCGTTTCACTGTGGATCACTGGCACAACTTCATAGTTATTGATCATTTGTTATTGATCACGTTGTAATATGAAACGACGGGACACACAATGAACTTGTTTACCCTGTCTCACGCTAGCGAGACTTGGAGGATTAGGATCGCGCCGTCAATAGATGCTCGACACATTGGATAAAGTTGATTTAGTACTTCATATATTTCTCTAAGTCGCCGACTATAACGTGTGAACGATGAGTCAAACGATGCTTACATATTCCCTTTCCAACTTATTTGAATCGTTTCAATCCTTCACATGTTGGTGTTCTATTGCCTGGACTTCTGTTCCAATGTCCTCATAAACTTCTGTTCCGATGTCCTCATAAGCCTAGTGACCTGTCCCCCCCCAGAGCCGAAGGGGGGGGGGGGGGGGGCGGGGACACCATGGGGCATTGGGAGTATCGGCGTCACGGTACGGCATTAATAACCCGCGCTTTGAGGCAACAATCAGCGGCACACTGAAAATATTTATAGTGACAAGCTGCACTGTTTATATAATGGAATGCATCATTAGAGATTGGGCTCAGTAAGCAAAATGGACGCCTTTTTCTGAGGAGAGTCTTTCTTTTTCTGGGGGCCGTGGCGTCTCCTCTGGCTCCTCCTCATCGGGCGTTGGCGGGCCACAGAGCGCCATTGTTTATCTCCACTGCTTGCTTGTGTGCTGTTCTCAGTCACGCATGAGCGCCTCGTAAAATTCCCTGTCTCAAAGAAAAAAAAGGGAAAGGAACCAATGCCCACCAGCTGAAAATATGCTATTAATATTTATGCGAAGCTTGTGTTATGATGAGAAATATATTGCTGAGTTCATTTTCATCCGTCTCCACGGTAAATGAAAGTATCGCCGATGAGACGAATGGCTAATGAATATACTTAGACAGGAATCCATCAGGATTCCCCGTTGGTGGAAAACATCTGAAGGTCTTTTTATAGTCCATAAGCCCCCCCCCCCCCCACACTTGACAGTACAATGTGTGTACTTAGCATGTTGTATACCTGCTCATGCATTATTCATGAGATTTAAATGCTTTCTCCCCGCCGTCTGATGCCGACCGCGGTAATAACGGCCGCGTGGGATATAAGTCTTAATGGAGGATCACCTACGGAATGGTACCGGAATATAAAATCTTCATTAACATAGGTCACGATTCCCAGGTTCGACGAGAGCTACGACTCCAAGCAGCGCGAGCAGAGCTAAATTAGGCCAGGGCTTGGTATTTAAGTGTCAATTGAGCTGTTATGGAAAATAAATTGGGCCATTAAACAATTTCAAAGTCTGCGTGGTGGATTAAAACTCGATTTGAACATTTTCGATTCTATTACCATAAAGGTTGAGGCGTTGGTGGCGTGGGGGGGGGGGGGGGGGGGGGGAGGAGGTGGTGTCTGGGAGAGTATTGATCTTACGAGAACAGTGAATACCATTTACAGCAGGCCATCACTTTGGATGAAGATCCTATGGTGAGATTCTCTCCACATCACAGGGATGAGATGTATAATAATGTATTACAGCAGTAGGACTTCAACTGGTTCAATATCCAAAGTGGACGCTGTGCACTGTAATTGGCATTCTCAAAATAGAAATAAATTGCCTCTCTCGGCCCTCGTAATTTTCCTTTTTTTTGACGTGGATGCTTTTATCTGCAGACGCCTGGACCTCTGTGTATACGTAGAGCCGGGTGCTACCGTTAAAACACTTCTTTACCAGAAGTTAGGAACAGAGCAATCATCACTAATGATGATCCTTGTGGCCCTTATTAAAATCAGTGGCTGTTAATTTAATTACCAATAATAACCCATTTTTATGTCCTTTAATTGGAAAGACATCTTGTTAATTCCTTTCTCGATCTTTTGCACACCAAATTAGCAGAAGAGACACGATAGGCAGAAAACAAGCCCAAAACAAGGCTGCTTAAAGCTGAGGAAGGAAAAACCTCAAGACAACTCATTACTTATTGATCCACGAGGGACTTCTCTTTGGTTGAACGTTGTGTTATCTAGAAACTAAAGCAATGCAAGGAGAACAGATTTTTTTGTTCCAATGTCTGGAGTTCAGTGATGACTCCCACTGGTGTGAGCGAAACTACAAGGATCTCTTCACCACAGAAGGACGAACGGCATGAGGGCACGGCTGCATATTGGAGCTGAGCACTTGAGGGTTATATTCCAAACTATCTGGCATTCAAATTGAAATGCAAATGATTCTGCACCAGCGACCGAAAACAGTTCCGTATTCAAAAAGAGGACAAAACAAACGACGGCAAAAAATAAACCCCCTACACTACAATATAGTCAGTTCACAGTAGAATAGCCGTTTTTTCTCACATCACAGGAAGCCTTTCCCTGTAGTACAGTAGATAAAGGATTCCCATCTCAGCTGCCAAGAAGACATTCAGGCTAGGGAGTGTTTGGCGAATCGCATCCTGGAAGTGGTCACAGACAATGGCGTGTGTGTATGGCTGTGTGAGTGTATGCGTGTGTCTGTGTGTTCGTGTGTGTGTGTGTATGTGCATGCACACGCAAGTGCATTGTTTACTCCCCTCCTCGTGGGTCCTCTCTGAGGTGGTCCTTAGCAACCATCAGCCAGATTGTGTCTAACACAGGCCCACATAGGGGCTTGGGGAGCCAATGAGAGGCCACAGGCCGGGCCCCAAAGCCTGTGGCTGTTGGTGTGAATAGTGCCGGGCGGCCCACTGGAGAACATTACGCTAAAGGTCACGCTGATATTGTTACAGGTGACTGAGCTGTGGTCGGGACTCTGCCTGTCTGTGTGTGTGTGTGTGTGTGTGTGTGTGTGTGTGTGTGTGTGTGTGTGTGTGTGTGTGTGTGTGTGTGTGTGTGTGTGTGTGTGTGTGTGTGTGTGTGTGTGTGTGTGTGTGTGTGTGTGCTTGGCGTGTTGTGCAAATAGACAGGATGATGTGATGACAATATGTTCCCTCGGTTGTCCTTGGGGGGCTGGCAGATAGAGGCTCCGGTGAGGTGGAACTGGATGCTTGTCAGTCCCAGCGGGGCGTTGGGAGGGCTGGTGGGGGGGGGGGGGGGCAGCATGCCTCATATAATAGGCCGAGGCTCTTGTCCGGCCACACAGGCTGCAGGAGGGCCGGGACACGGTGCGCGCTGGTCCTAGTCAGTCCTAGTCCAGGGCCAGGCTAGCACTGAGGCACAGACCCCGGTCTCCACAGACGTTTTTATTTAAAATATATTTCAGTAATCATCCGTGTTGCGAGTACCGGGAAATATACCTGCGCCGCGTTCGTTGCGGAGCCCCGACTCAAGCCATCTGTGCAAACGATTGGCAGCGGATCAATTGTTCCACCCCAGACTGTCTCGCCAAATATTGCATGTATAGGGGGCTCCCTCCGCCTCGACCGCCTCGCCCCATCGAGCCCCTGTGGTGCCAGTACATTCGCACATTGATTTTCCTCTCCTTTACCCCAGGTTGTATATTGCTCTGCAGCCGAGGGGGGATTCGAGTAAGCAGAAGCCAATGCAAAATCCCCGCCAAAAAAAAGACGGGGGGAAAATGTCAGCTGCAAACGTCCTCGGGAAAGGCTCGGTGAGTTATTGTCGTCTTTCGCTGCTGTGCGGGACCGTCGTGCTGAAGCACAACGCCTCATTTGTAGCCCTGATTTTCCACCACTCGTCGAAACCAACCGACCAAAAATGAGCTCCTGGCAGCCCTGCCACTGCCACTGAGTCGACATAGGGTTCTCATTTTCATACAGTTGCTTCTTGGAATTCGAAAGAAGAAGGGGAAGAAGGAGATTTTCCTCATGAAGTTTCAGAGTGCAGGTTGAGTGGCTCCTCTTTCTCTCTCTGTATCTCCCTCTCCCTCTCCCTCTCCCTCTCCCTCTCCCTCTCCCTCTCCCTCCACCAGAGTGGGAGTGGGAGAGATGGAGAAGCCCCGCTTGGTCCTTGTCCTCCAGCTGGAGCTGGAGCCGTAGTGGGGCTGATATTCACAGTGAGATCATGTCTGTTCACATGGGCAGCCACATGAGAACGGCTAATGTCTCCCCAGGGCTGTTCTTTGGTTTGCAATGTTGTTCTATTAAGACTTTGCCGTTTTTTTTCTCTCTATCTCTCAGGAGTAAAAAATAAAATGAAGAAAAAAGCACAAAATGAACATCTCTGTTAGGCACACGGAAAATTGCCACTACTGAAGCAAAAACCTCTAGAAAATTAAAGTTAGCTCAATTTCAACCGGAGTAATTAGTGTGCGTTCTCCCCCCGCACTTGGAGGGGGGAAACTTGGGAAGGAAACACTGTGTCCAAAGCAAAGTGTTGCGCTGAGGTAATGAAACGCTACAGAACAGCCGTGACTAAGAGAGTGCGATACGGCGGTACGATGAATAATCACTTGTAAGGAGGATTTATAGAGATCCTGGGTCACCATGTGTGAACATACGCTCACTATATCTGAAGCATTGTAGTAATATCTATATTATCTCCATCGTTGCTTGGTCTGATATAATACTCACGTAGTATATGAGATGTTTGTTTTTATTTTCAGATATCTTAAGTAGGCCTCGCATATATGACACACATGCAGTATATATCTGCAAGGGGATCGAGAAGGAGGGAGATAGAGATGGAGGGAAGTTCAAAGTCGTGCTGCATATACACAGAAGCTGTGGGGTGGCGGCTAAATGTATGCAGGCTGCGGTGGTGCAGAGCCATTGGGTCGGGCCATAGCGACTGGCAAGAGGAGAGAGGCTTTGGACTTTCAGATGTTAATGTTGAGCGTCATGGAGATGCCATGGAGCTATTTCAAACGAGACACTTGCAACCGATGCACTAATTGAATAATGACGATGACATGCCAGCTCGCTCTCTATCGCCGCCCTGTGGTCGAACATACCAGGCAGGTGAAAGATGATTTGTGTCTGAAATGATTCATGCCAACATTAATTATTGTAACTTCCTTTACCCAGCTTCATATTTTGTTGTCAAAGGCACTGCTGTTCAGAGCATATCTTAAAATCTGGTCCTGCCGCTTAAAATAAATGGAGAGCAATTTTTACCAAATATAGCAGCCAGATAAATATAAACATTTGTGAGGCATTCAATGTTGTGTGCTTTGTAATTACAACCAACCCTTTTCTGTGGTTCTGTTAATTGTGGAAGCGAGCCTAGTTAGGAGATGCTGGCAAACCAAAACGAAAAGCCAGCTAGCACTCGAACCCGAGCCTTCGGTGCGAGGATCTCTGCGGGATCCAGCCAAAGCACTTTGGTAGGTGGGTGAATGTTTCCTCTAATTGATGAACATTAGCAAAAAAACATTAAGTGTTATCTTATCCTATACCGGTGTTAACGGCAGAAATAGTTTTCTTTGGTGCATACTTCAGTTGGTGCTCTTTCAACTTGGCAGTTGTTTTACAATGCCTTTGGAAGCCATACAGCATTACCGAGTCTGAATGTGTGGTGTGTAGCGTTCAATGGAGCTCGGATGGGGGGGAGGGGGCTAGGGTTAGACTGCTTTGATAAGAAAGCTCATCCAAGCACTTGCATTAAACATCCATTTGTTTAATGTTTTACAGCTGCGAGCGTTCTGCTCTAAATGAGTGACACTGAGAGCTTCTGACGATTCCCACCACACTTCTTTGGTGTGTTGGAAAAAAAAAAAAATCGCGGAACAAAAGATGAGCTTTTACCTTGATGTACAAAAAAAAAAGTTTCTCTCGATTCATGTTGAGATCAGATGAAGGCGTAATAGGTGTATGGTTCTGTGAAACTCCTTAGTCACGTTGTTATCTGGCCTCTATACTTTCTCGTGACATACTACCTTTTTGTTTTGGCTGAGTATGGTAAACTAATCATCTGTGAGGCTCCCACGTTACAGCATGCCTCGAATAGCGGTAGAATTTACCAATCTAAACACCCCAATTCCCCCGGATTCTTATGTTTGAAAGTACCTGGAACTGTTTTGAAGCTGACAAAAAAACCGTTAAAATAGAGTTATAATGGTTTCACTATGTCAGGTTTTTTCTTATACGTTTTATAGGACTCAATTATTTGTAAATCGCAATCTAAAATATAAAAAAATAACAAGACCCAAGCAAAAATCGAATTTGATAAATTGTCACAAAAGGCTTGAAATACTTCAATGGTTAATGGGGTTGACTTCGATAGGATCTGGCATGAGGACACTGACTTAAGAGACAAAACATTTCTGGGATATAGACTGTTCCCATCCACTTAAAACGGCCTGTTTGTTGTTGTTACATGTACCTTTTACATTGTTTAAAAGTTGAAAACGTTTTTGCTTGTTATTCCGTGATTAGTATTCCTTCCCAGTGACCAAGTCTCCAATGTCAACACAGAAGGGCATGCTACTTAACACAAACCCATTTAACCGATGTTGCCACGTAAATACCAATGAAGGTATTAAATCTGACATTTTTACGTATGATAATTTCAAGGGTTAACACAGGATTTAAGTAGCCTTTGGCACTCGCGTCCGGGATTGAGTCTGGGAAATACACACACGCCTACATGAAGGATATCATTCCTTCAGAGACGTCTCCAAACCGGGAGCCAACATGCCTCTGTTTTAAAAGGTACACTTCGGATATCAGCTCGGTTTCCCTCTCCCGTTCCTCCACACACTAGCAGACGTTCTCATCCATTATCCGCTTATTACATGCAGTAAAACAAGTGTAATGACCCACTTTTTCTCTGCGCCCCCCCTGAGTAACTACCTGATGGCGTGCGTGTGATGCGAGACCCTCGCGACTCTCGCCCACGACGGGCAGCCGTTGCTCTTAATTTGAGGAGGTTCCCCTCCAACCAGCGAGGGTATATATATTTATACACATGACTAATCACACCTGACATTTAAAACAACTTGAACTCTCCGTGGCAATCAATCACCTCCGTGTCCGCCATTGTGCTCCAGAAAGGCGGATGTTTAAAAGGGACAGTACGTGTGTGTGTGTGTGTGTGTGTGTGTGTGTGTGTGTGTGTGGGTCTAGGGGAAGTAGAGCTACACTATACATCTCATACCAGCGAATCGGTGAAGGTTGCTGACATTTTAAAGGAAACAATCGTTGTGAATAAGCCCTCTGCAGCGGACGTGGCCGCTTGGTGCGCTGCTCGTTTGAAAACCACCCCATCGTCGGGGAGGGAGTCAGGGCCACCTGGGAGTAGGGGACGCCGAGGGCGTGGCCGGGCTGGTCTGTAGAGGTGCCTTTATGATGATTTAGATGCGCGATATAATTGAGACGAAGGAGGATGGAGGACACCTTGACGGGTCTTGATTTAGCCGGCCTGTGAGGGCGTGTGGTGAACCACAGAGATGACGCAACGTATGTTTAAAGCTCTGTGCGTAATGTGCGGGGAGTCACTTAAAATAGGCTAAATGGATATTATGGCTCATTGTGTGACCACAGAACACTTGTAGCATGTTTCAGGAGGGAAGGAGGGGTTTGAGTGGTCGTATAAAATAGTGGAGGTCATAACTAGATTTGGGTTGATAGTTTTACTAATTAGGCCTACTTTTGAGCTTAAGCCCGCGGTGAATATCAGGTATGGTCTGAAAAAAACAATATTGGGTCTGGGTGGTTCACCCTGTCAGTGGATCACTACTGGCCAAGAAAGTGGAAAAACAACCTAATTGGGGACTTCTCAGTGACAGATACCCTTCACGGTCCCAGCACATTCAGCTGTGAATGTTAAGTACCACAGCCAATTCTCCTGCTGGGCCCATGTCATCCCAACTATTAAGGCAGGCCTGTTTCCATCCAACACAAGAGCATCTGGGGTATCCAGTCAGTCATCAGCTTTCATGGTCCGCCTCGGAGTGGAACACAAAATAAAGCGATTAAGGAGAGACCAATGCACACACATTTTGTGGTCCTACTTGTGAGAGGTTGAGAAATTGGCTGTTGATTTGTATGCCTAGTTCTTCTTGGATTCTGCCATTAATTAATGATTTAGGCTGTATAACGCAGGATACTGAAGTGTTGGATAATGACTTGGAAGCTTAAGAATTACCACGAGAAATGTACAGTTGTGTCGATGAGTTTGATGTTGTCATTAGAGCAGTTAATAACTCGATAAGAGAGGGTTTAAATGATTTCTTTGCTGAAATGAAAGAAAAGATATGAAAGGCAGTATTTTATCCTAATTATATTGGGCACATCACAGAAACATTTTAAACATACATATTGATGCACCGATGAATTAGCTGAACAAGCAAGACCAGTCTTTAGGTTTAAAGTCATAATTTAACAGTCTACAGTATGCTTACAGAAAACCCTTGACTGACTAATTGATGGTCAGCAATAAATACATTAAATCGTATGGTGTACACGTGTATATCAGTGGCGGCTGGTCGTTTTTAAAGTGAGGGAGGAAGGACTGCGCGCTTGGTTGCCATTGGCCTGCTTGCACTGTTGGTGTATGGTGGCATAAGAATGTGAGACTCAAGTTGTTTCAGGGTGTTTTGGTGAACTACAAAATAGAAGGGAGGGAGTTATGTGAACAAAATGTATACAAAGCCACCAGTGGCATCACTGTAATTTGAGAAGGAAAGGATGCAAAGCATATTAGTCAAATCAGGCCTACTATTGATTTGTAAAAGTAAATAAAAAAATCTGGGCCTATCATTGGGCCTATTTTTGCCCTCACTGACTGAAGTTATTTAGCTATGTTAATTTTCAGTTACAATTGCTTGTAATGCTACCAGTAAGTCATTGCGTACCTAGCAAACCATGTAGCACTCACAACAACACTGACGTTGCCATTACTTCTGGAGACCTTGATTTTGGGAAGTGGTCTACCTCTTTCTTTGGTCGCTAACTTAGCACTGTAACTGAATGAATGGAATGCTTTTTGTAATAAGACGTTAACAATGTCCTCCGTTTCCAATGTTTCCATTGTGCATTTAGGATCTCGCTATCGCAGATTTCACTTGCTCTGCGTCTCTCAGACTGAGCACCGCGGCAACGCAGACCGGGTTTGTTATCGACAGCGTTGCCAGATTGGGCAGATTTCCCGCCCAATGATATTTCTTCCAGCCTAACATGGTTAAAAGCCCAATTGGGTGGGAAATCGGACCAATCTGGCAACACTGCTCAACATCCAGGGATCCTACTTATTGGTTCATAGCGCAGACGGATAGATTTTTGCGCGAATCAGACCCCTTAAGGTCCCACCCACTCAGAGGAGGACTTTCCTCCTCTCTCCCATTGAAACCCATGTTATCCACCGGCCGCCAGTACTTTCGGGAAAATGAAAGGGAGTCAACGGAGGCGGAGGGAGGACGTTCCTCCCTGAAGTAATTGTCAAAAGGCGATAGGGGGTGCTAATGTCCCTTTACCCAGGGAAACGAACATTATATATTCAAAGGCAATAAAGTAGTCATATTTAAGGGCATTAATTCATTACAATAGTCTGGGCAATCTACATTTTTTATTCTCAACAATGTTAGGGAGGATCTTCCTCCCTCTCCTCAATGGAGAAGCCTCCACTGGTGTATATGTATATATGTGTGTATCTATGTATATAATGTGTATGCATTTATGAATGTGTACACTATACTAATGGATAAGTCAGCAATGGTTAGAAAAATAAAATCAAATAAACTAACACATATGTTTTTAGTTGAGATGCAGGACATTCTAAACCTCACTCCTCCTCGAAATAGGGTAGCCCTTTTGGGGGGGAGCGAAGCCCCGCATTAGCACCGAACCTTTCAAAATATGCATGCAAAAAGATGATGTTTACAGTAGATGTTGCAAGTGTGCTTGGGGCGCATTCCAACAATGTGATGGTGAATGCGCCGCGAGTCGACTGCAAAAGTGACTCGGGAGGGAAAGTGAAGTGCAATCACATTCCAAATAGCACACAGCTTGGCTGTCGCTGTGTGGAAACGGGTGATGGGGGCTGGGGGGGGGGCGGTGAGAGAGGGTAGATCTGGGGGGGAAACGGGGGGGCTTTCGTGTCTCACTTTACCAGATGCACTGTATTTGTAGCAGGCGGCAAAGGAGGCACGGATTGGAAAGGCAAAATGTCCCACCAGCGATTAAAATGTAAATGTACACGCTGCACTTTTCCCCCATTGCTACTGAAAAAGCACAGTGTAAAACGAAGTATGTCACGGTGAATGGCCCCAACAGGTCGCTCCGGCGCGGATTTTCCCAAATACAGCTCCCCCCCCCCCCCCCACCCTCCACCCCCCCCCCCCCCCCCCCCCCCACACCCCGCACACCCTCCAGAAGAAGACAATGTGACAAAACTTTGAGAAAGCTTTTGTAGACTTCAACTCCGCTTGCCACTAAATTTAACCGTCCCCTTTTCCCATAATCCTCTACGTTTATACTCTTGCCTGAATAAAAACCATGATGTAGAATCTCGGCGTGGTTTAATTGAGCATCCTCACAGAAGAAGAAGAGCAGCTCCAGTGGAAGGAAGTCGGAGAACGAGCGTCACGATGTGTTCGATTACAAGCTGGTACGGGCTCGGTGAAGGGCCATCTGTCTCGGCGATAACTCCCCATCAAAGTTAGAATCCACCATATTGTATGCTGACAAGGAAGTACAAAGGAGAGGGATGCGAAATCTGCATGACTGGAAGACAGATGATATCACAATCACAGTCTCAGTCCGCTGTCCCGTGGTGACGGCAGAACAATGAAGACACTGCTAAGACTTGATTTATTATAAGCTATAAACAGACAGCAGCGACGGCCTTGGGAACGACCTCCACCCATGACCGCTGGAGGCTGAGAAGGGGCCAGGACCGTTCATTAAAGGGGCAGTGTGTAGGAGTTAGTGCCATCTAGTGGTGAGGTGGCAGATTGCCACCAGCTGAATATCCCCCCCCCCCCCCAGCTCCTCCATTCCACCATGAAGCTGTGGGGCCAAAGGCCAGATTGATATCATCGTTTCCCTATGATTATACAAAGGGCTCATTCTGAGGTAGCGAAAATGCAACCATTCTTATTTTCATGGGAACATACACTCATTAAAACGACTCATAAATATTATATCCCATTTCTCCCCACTTCGTTCTGCTATTTGCCGCTATATTCTATATGCCACCCCTCTAAGGAACAACAGTACTGACACAGAGCTCTTCAAATGCTGCTGAGCGTCAGAACGGCGTCCACCATGGGAACGGAGACGCGAAGAAAGCTAGAGAGAGAATGAACCATTAAGGTGAACAAAGACATCTCTGCTTGAATATTCAGGAGATTCCCTCATGGAAGTCACTTGGGTATTTCTCCGTCTACCCTGGCTCGCTGTCAAACTGACGCTTTTTCAATGTTTATTTCAAAAAGTAGAAGCCAGTGTACAGCGTCAACAATTTGTTGTGTTTACCCGCATCAGTTAACTTTATTCTGCTTAATGAAACAAAGGCACTACCAAGAGCAAATAGGCCTTGTGTTACTTGAATATTTTCTTTTAAAACTCTGTATATAAATCGAAATTGTTAATTTAACATATATTTGTTACCACTTACACTTGAGTCATTTGGCCAGGCGCAGTATTAACGGTGTTGCAGATATCCACTGTTTCTGACCTGTGAATTAATTGAGGAAGCCTGGCTAATCCCCTGGTGAGTTATTGTGGTTCAGAACAATAATGAGCACATAGCAAATAGTGGGACCGTTCTTTCCCTCTGTGAGCCAAATGCTCCCGCGTGCAGCCGATCTAGACATCAGATTATTCAATTACACAGCAAGGCGTGCCTGACTATATCAAACACACGGGCTGGAGAAAGAACGGCAAACTCTCTTCCTGAGGATCGTGTAGCTACACATGTTTGGAGTAATTAAAATGGGTCCCCAAGTGGCTCCCCTGTTAGGCAGAAAGACAATGCACAGAGCAGGCTACCTCTCCACGGCGGTTTACACTGTAAAGGAAGTAGAAGGGATTTGTGAAGCTGTTTTAACAAGCTTTATGTTTCCCTCTAACGCCTACATGGTATGGACTCTGAGAACAGAAGGGTCAGTCTTATTCATTTCAGTAGCATGGAGAATTGAGAGACAAAGGACGCATTTTGAGAGGGAGATTTAGTTTCACAGAATGTCAAAACGAAGGAAGACAATAGTTGACTCCACGTTATGTTTTGAGTAGGAGGATGTACGGCATACGTTTGAGGCCTGAAGGTAAATTGCAAATATCTGTCTGGCCATTTCTCTATCCCATCCATCCATCCATCAATCCATCTATATAAATCCAGATATCTGCTCCCCATCCACCTGTCATCTATCTATCCAACCTTCCGTCTACATCCATCCACCCAAATGTATATCCAGCCGTCCCCCATCCATCCATCTGCAATCAAACCCTTCATCTGTCAATCTATCCCTCCCTCCGCCATTTTAATCCTCCATCTCTCCATCCATGCCTCCGCCCTTCCATCCTAGAACGGTGTCCCCAGCCCAACCTATCAAAGATCTGCAGCCGGGGTGTCCTATCAGAGAGCCGGCACTCTCTCCCCTTTTGAAGTGGCTCAATCTCCACTCACTGATGGAGGGCAATGACTGCGCCTCCTTCTCAAGACCCCATTAATGCAGAGCGCAGGGTCCACAGGTTTGATGTGCATTGCCTCAGCAACCTCTGCCATCCCCGCATTTTACACCACGTGAGAATGATCACAGCTTGTTAAAGTGGAAATAACGACTGCTCCACCTCGGGCAGGAAATATTTAACAAGGACAAAGGAGATTGCTCTGAGGTGATTTATATCTGTGTTGAAAGGAGAGGACATGGGCATGGTGTCGGTACAGGAAGTAGCGGTGAACCGTGGCTAACCTAAACGTAGCATAGACTCAACAAGTTTAATTATTGACCCTATAGCGTGTGGGATGCTGTGCATGCTGTCCGTTGAGGACTTGTTGCATTTGGCTTGACCGCTGGCGATATCCTTCCAACGAGGGGAATTATTGCTCGGGTTACGAAGGTGTTTTTGCCTCTTAAAGCCGTTACTGGCCTGTTGATATACGGTGCAGACGTGTCTTAATTTTATCATGAGGCTACAAGATGTCTCTGCATTGCTTCAATCACCCATTTCGCTCAGTGCAGACATCATATATTTGCCAGAATGTTTCTCTCATTTGCAGCAGTAAATTGTAGACGAGAAATTATCGATGTATTGTTGCTGGAGGCTTGAGTAGATTGGCTTTTTTTTGGCATCCTGGGAAAATCAAGGCTGAGCAGATGAGTGAAAATGTTCTGTATCAAACTGATTGAATTGGATTTTACCAGATGAATTGCCAGGACAAGTGTTAACCGCAATTATTTTGCCAATGTCTGACTGGTCCCAGTCCCAGAAATGTGGTCAATGGCAATTAAACCCAATAGTGGGCTTTAAGAATCCGGCATCACAAAAGTGTTTGCTATGTCAATAAACACTAAATCACTGGGTAAGGGAGGGGGACTGAAATGTCCAACTATTTAAGCCCAGTGATTTGTTTTGGATAAAAAATTACAGAGACGTGTCCACAAAAAACAACCTATTTTGGGCCGGGTTTTTTTCCCCCCATTTTTGCAATGATTCCTTTTGTTAGTTTTTCCTCTTCTTCCATCCAGCCTTGCAAAACAAATAAAAGAACAAAAAAAGATGATATAAAATGTCAGTTTGGCCACAAAACTTTCAGCATGAGAAAGGACTCTGGGCCGATAACCCCCGCGGTCAGCCCACCGGAACAGACAGAGACACATCCCCACCATAAATATCAAGACAACACGTATCTACACATACAGGGACGGTGCAGAAACAGTGGGGGACTAAACCGTCTTACCTTGGCTTGGCTGGGACCCCAGAAGTACCTCAGGCTGAAGACCCCCGCGGCCAAAGCCAGGACCACTAGCCCGAGGATCAGAGCCAGGCGCCGGTACGTTCGGAACCGCGCCGTCTTCTCTTTCCCCGTTTCGATCTGCGGCAGGAATGTAAAAGGACGCACAAGGTATACACAACGTATAGTGTCACAAACGTAGGTCTGATGCGGCTGTGGGTTCCCAGCATGCGGTCTCCTCACCCGATGCTACCCCGGTATGACAGGCATAAAGCTGTCCCTTCAGATTCAGGTCTTCCTTTAGAGCTCGTGAACACCATATCAATAATAACCAGCGTCACAGCGTGGTTCTATCTGGTCTTTTCCAGATGTGCGACCAATTCTGATGAACGCTACAACCAAACAGACATGCACGTAATCCAACTTTGACTTTGAGGACACGTGACGCATCGGGGAATAGAGCGATCCCCCATCAGAGCGGTGATGATAAACATATAATGGATGCCACGCTACGGAGAGCCAAACGGTGGGGAGAGGAGAGTTCTTCTGTGCCCATAAAAAGGTCACATTCGCAGTATTCAACTTTTTCCACCAATTAAATCTCGCCCTCTGTTGTATTCGATTCCCCGAGCTGCAGGCAACAAATTAACAAAGAAAGGCTTTGGTTCACCATCGCTTCCAACAGCAAGAAATGAAAGATGTTATCTTCACGCTAGAGCACTTTTGAAGGTCTCAGCAAAGAGCGGCCAAAGAAAATATAAAAAATGTTTTCCTAGCTCAATTATTTATGCTGCTAGTATTTCATATCTGCACTATGTAGCTATACTAATAATAACAATGATGCATGTGGATTCTTCCTTGAACAGACAAACACAATAAATGGCTCTATTGACCTACAATCAAATATGGTGGTATTTAAAGAATTTGAAGACGAGAAGGTTTTTTGTTTTGTGGAATACCATAAACTCAAGAATGTAGGTTGCCATAGTGCCATAGTTACAAATGCCACACTTCAATTCAATCAAGGGACGTGTGTTATAATTATCCCCGTGAACGCAACGCAAGACAGTGGCCACAGACTAGGGAGCGGATCAAAGCCCAGAGCAGTCCTCACATTTTATAGGAAACAGAAGGCAGTAATCAGAGAGCCCGAAATTCCTTGCAGAGGGAATTTCTCCAAGTATGAAAAAAAAGGGAAAACCGGTGTCGGAATTCTGCTCCTCTGCTCAGGCAGGTTGGAGGCGCAGTGGAAACCTAAAGACGAACCTGAGCCTCCACTGAACCTCGCTCCGCCGTAAACTACAAGAACTAGGGCGGGGGTGGGGAGGGGGGAGACAGGCACCGAGCCGACAGACATTGAGTCGAGTCGAGAGGGATGGATTGAAGGAAAGATGAAATGACAGAGCAGAGAAATTCAGTCGGGGATGGAGACGTAGACAGAGGGGGGGCTGGGTTTGAGACCCTAACACCAGGTTTAGGATCAGATTCATGTGGGGGTGGGATTGGGGGTTTGGCAGCCAGATGCTTCCTTTTGAAGAGCGTTGGCGTCTTTTTTTTCATCCTGGGATGCAAAGCTCATGGGACATCCTGCTGATATAACACTGAGGAGACACACTTCTCCATTTCAGGGCTGGGACTATAGCATACCTCAACGATAGGACCTGCACCATACTATACAGGGCTGGGACTATAGCATACCTCAACGATAGGACCTGCACCATACTATACAGGGCTGGGACTATAGCATACCTCAACGATAGGACCTGCACCATACTATACCTCAATCGATTCTGAAATATAAAGCTTCATCACTATCTTCACCTAGTATGTTATCAGCATGCATAATTCCAAATGATGACGCAATTAGCCCCCTGAAAATAATGGGAACTTAGTTGATTACAGGGAGTCTCATCATATTGTCAACATCCAAGCCTCCATGAAATACTGTATTCAAAGGACAAGGGACCCCGACCCCACATTGAAGTTATTGCAGGGAAAGCAATTTAATAGGGCATTCTGAAAGCTTTCAGGTGCCCTGCGCCTCTGTATTGAACTACTTTACTGCTTCTGAAGAGCAACAGGGAAAATGCCATTGGAATTGACTTTTTTGTGTCGGTAAGCGAGTTCTAAGTCTGTGCAACCTGTCTAAATGTGTTTGGAGTGGCATGGTCTAACTACTTATGCTGTGGTCAGGGTCAGGTCTCTGGGGTAAAGGAGAGCCTTGACCTCCAAATATATATATAAATATTTATGTATATAGGTTTATAAAAAATTAAGACAAAGTCAATCAAAATTGGAATTAAGTCGGCTGAATATATTCCACGGCAATAAGAGCTATAAGATAAGAGTGTGCAGAGAGAAGAAAGAAGAGGCGAGAGAAGGAAGAGGGAATGAAGTGACATCAAGGGGAGCAGGAGGAGGTGGAGGACGAGGAGGAGCAGGAGGTGAAGGACCAGATGGAAAACTCTGAAAGTCCCGTACAATGCACCCATTATGCAGCCACACTATTCTTCAAAAGAGTCTTCAAAGGAAACTTATAAATGTGCTCTTCAGTCATTTCCAGCTATGATTTCAACACAACACAATATTCTGCCAAAGTACATTTTATTTTTTGTTTTTGTTTCCCTTTTAAATTCCCCAATAATTAAAATAGACAGAATGTCAAATAATCAACCACAATAAAACAACAAACACACCTCATCAACAGATGTTGAAATACTCCACCAAAACAATCATAAAACCATAAGAAACACATCCTTCCAATGGCCAACTAATCATACTCACATCTTTCCATATAACCTGCTGGCTGTTGGACTGGATTCTTGCTTCCATTATGCGAGCACACGGGAGGATTCCTTCCACTCTTCCTAGCTTGGAAAATTGCAACTGCAGTGAAGGCTGAGCAGCGCAGTGCTCCCCTCCATAGGTAATTTGGGGGTGTTCTAAAGGGGAGGGAAGTTTTTCAGTTGGAATAGAATTACTGAAACATTTGCGATAGCCATTATAAGCTTCGGCAGATGCCTGCCTCCTGCACTGTGTTCATATCTGGCTCTGTAAAAAAAAAAAGTGGAAAATTGTAGATGGATTCACACGGAAAGGCAGACTGTGTTGAATAAATGACATACCGTACTTTCGAGAAAATAACAGCTCCCACCTCTGTAACCTTTGATTTGTGTGTGAATGTGTGGTGTTTTCTAAGTAGGAGTTTTGAATGACGCCTTCATGTTACTGTTTTAGTAGAGTTACATTTGGGCTTATTGAGAAGAAAAATTGCCCTTACTTTTTCCCTGAATAGATAGTTATTCACTAAATATCCTTCATTACAAATGTCGTTGGTTTTTGCTATGTCTTTTGTCAACACAATATTATATTATAAACTAAATGACTGTGTACATTAATCATTTACAATCTGAAAGTTTGACTCATACTATCACAAGTGCCAACATGAGACATTGCCTTAAAGAAGTCTACAATTATCTAGCTTTCTTTCGTTTTACTTTCTCTTTTTACTTTCTTTCCTTCCTTCCTTCCTTCCTTCCTTCCTTTGCTTCCTTCGTCATTAATTCAAAATAATAATCGTATCATGGGTACGCATTTATATTGGACAAACAAAACAGGCAAAATCCCAATCTGCGTGGAACCTGCGCTGTGATTCCGAGCCCAGCCAAACCGCAGCCTTGAAGGCATGACCTCCAACACGCCACACAAGGGGCGACACAAAGCCAAGAGGGTCGGCCTCTCCTCCATTATAGCGGAGGACATTTTCGGTCAAGCCGCCGGCAACCTTTAGCGTCGCAGGCAACCGATTGAGCGCATATTGGGCCTGTCAGATCTGATAGCTGGGGAACTTAGTCAGCTCTTCCCCATTGATATAAATCTTTACAATTACTGTGACGTTTGGCGTGGATAAATCTAGCAGCTGGTCTTTCAGGAATAGTGTTGTGTCAGCACCGCTGCCGAGCATGGACCCCTCATTCCAGAGGCAGCATTCAGACCCAGACTGGGGCTTTGACACCCACAGAAAAGAATAAATAGCAATTTAGTCTGGAGAGCGTGCCAGATAGTTGTCGATTGCAGCGGAGGGGGAGCTGGAAGGAGTTGAGGCAAACCAGGAAAAGACCTGTAAATAAACATGGACTCCCTCCACCTCAAGCTCCAGCCCCAGTACAGTCCCACCATTTATTCCAAAAGTTTGGGAATAAATTGTATTCTTGGAATTTTTTTTTTTTTCTTTCCGGAAGCAGAAAATGAAGTCAAATGTGGAGCGAGGCAGCTTATAAATGTTCCATGAAGAAAGTTTGTGATTTAAAGATTTTTCTGAAGAAAAGTGCAAACGCTACTTGGCTGCACCAATAGTGGATTCTACAAATCGTTGTAATTATTCCTAATGAGGCGCTCCCTGTTTTGGATTACAAACCCAAAAAAGAACTTAAACCAGCCTTTAATGTCCGTCTCAATTTCCTCTCTCACTTAAATACAATCATTGTCAACCTTGGTTACCCCAACATCATTTCTATTGTCAGTATCAAGCACACATACTTGGCTTCAGTCCGATGTCTGTCCCTGCAGAGCCAAATTGTGGTCAGCTGTTGTTGCCCATAAAATCAGATTACTAAAGAGAGCTGACCGAAGCCTGAGACCGGGGGAAACTAGAGGAGTCGGGTAAATACACCCACACACGCTAGTTTTAGTCCCTTTATTCTGTTACCTCTTTCTGATTGGATAAGCAAACACACTGTAGGCTGTAAACACACACACACACACACACACACACACACACACACACACACACACACACACACACATTCAGCAGCGCATAGAGGTTAATACCTTGTATTTAACGTGAACTGCTCAATCTCTCTGTGCCCCCTCCCCTTCTCCGCCCTCCCCTCCCTGCTGTACCTCAGTCTCTCATTACACCGGGGGGGCTGTGGATGGGGCTACAGGGTTATGTATTACCAGGTGGGGGGGGGGGGCGGTCATGGAAACGCACCAATGCTGGGGACCGGACAGAATCGAGGATGTCTGACATCGTATGAGATTTGAAAGATCTTGTAGCCTGTCCCAAGCATTATCCTGGAATAACGTTCCCAAACCATCTCCCTCTCCCGGTCGGACCACCTATACAGCCGGCTGCTGCTCTGGCTGCTCACTGGAGTCATGAGCAGGAGCTCTGTCTGTTATAATCGTCAGTACCCAGAATGCATTTGGGCCGCATTGTGAATGTCATTTGCCCTTCAACCTGGTGCAACTCTAATTGCCTCGTGGCGATTAATTGGTAATTGTTTACGTTTATAGCATACCGGATAGGCAGAGACCTAATTAATGATTCATATGTGTATGAACTAAAATACGGAGCTCTGTAGAAACGATGTGTAGCTAAAATAAATTCCAACCAACAGAGATGCTCTGGCAAATGCCCAAATAGAAGAAAACATATTTTTTTCTGCTGCTTTGAAATGTTCGGGATAACTCTTCATCATCTCTGAAGAGTTCCTTTGAGTTGTTCCCCAGGCGAGGGAGATGAATAGAAGCAGATTGCAACGCTGCAGAAAATGTTCAGAAGTTTATACATTCCTTTCTTAAACCTCACCTTGAGACGGCTGTTGTACTCAAGGAGACTTTCTAAATTTCTTGCATGACGGGACAGGTGTATTTACCTAGATAATTGTATTCCTCATCCAATTTATTATGCGATTAAATATTAATACAATTCCAAGTTTGAAGAGAGGCTGTCTATAAGAAAAACTATATATACCGAGGGATTGTTCTCCTTACTTTGCAACATTGCAATCACCAACCAAAAAATGAAAATAATCCATAAAGTATGAAAAAATATTAAACTTCCATGGATGCGTTCAATATCTAATTTTTTTCTTGCACAAACAAAGGACTTGAAATAAAAGCTAAAGGAATAAGTGGAGGTGTATTTCAGCCTGATGATTCCGCCGTCTCTCAGCTGGGCTTTGTTGAGCGAGGAGCAGGGCTCCCCAGGGAAACACTGAGTGCTCCGGTCGGGGCTGACTGTCTTCTGAACGAGCTCTGGGCCCCCCAGTCGTTGCCATCCCGGCGCGGGGGGCCGTAGACTCAAACAATGAAGCAGAACCTCAAATCCCAAACCCAATAGTCATTACCTCTGTGCTCTGCAGAGTGCCAATTGACTTGCCTTGATTGAATGACAATAGGTAAATGGGCAGTGATTTAGTAGATCTCTCAGGATGGGGGGGGGGTGGTCTTTGTTTGCCGCTGTTTATGTACGGCAGTGCTAATGCATCAATAGCTGCAATTAACACAGATGTGATGCACCAAGCGTTCATTCGGCAGATTTTCCTCACCTTGGTGTTGCAACACACAATTAACATTTTTGTAGTTTAATCGGATTAGAACAGATAATAATCAGCAGTACCGTCAGTATTTGGTGAATTTATGTATAGGCATAGAATGTTTTGTATTCTTCTTTCAATTAAGGCGCTGTAGGTGAGATTCGAGAGTTGTAAAGAGAGACAGCGATGGCAAGATTTCGAAATTTGATTTGATTTATTTATTTAAACTCAAATTCATTGAGGGCAAAGCCCTCATTTGCAATGATTTCGAGTGAATACATTGGAATACAAAGTACAAGGGAAATACAAAGGATACATAGATTTAGGGAATTTAACAGAAATAACAGGATAAAAAATGTTAAGAGCAGAAAAAGAAAACCAACAAATTAAAATAAAACAATTGTGTGAATGAGACAGGTGGTCCTTCAGCAATGTCTTAAAAAGGTTATATGGAACCAAAGTGTTAATACCTAGCTGATGCTGCAGGGTATTCCAGGCTGATGGGGCATACAAACTAAAAGCAGTTTTCCCTAGCTCACTACGGACTTGAGGGGTCTTTAATGCCAACCTGCCAGCCCGTGTCTGGTAGGGGCTTGAATACCAGTTAATCAATGATGCGATATAGGCAGGAAGTTTCCCCAATAATGCTTCATAAATAAATAAAAACGAATGCAAATCGCGCCTTGCGGATAGAGAAATCCATTCAACTTCTTCATATAGAGTTCAATGATGGGTATTGTTGGCTTCCTCCGTTATGAATCTAAGGGCTGAATGGTAAACTGCATCCAGGGCCTTGAGAGACGTGGCAGATGCATGTCTATAAACCACATCTCCGTAATCCAGTGCAGAGAAGACAACTGCCTCTGTAATCCTTTTCCTACAGAAAATTGGGAAATTACATCTGTTCCTAAATAAAAAGCCTATCTTCTGTGTCTTGTCTGGCCACCAAGTTATCAATGTGTAAATTAAAAGTAAGCTTTTCATCAAGCCAAATCCCTAAATACTTGTATTCCGAGACCCACTCTATGGTAGACCCCTTCAGAGGGGTTATGCACATGATGCAAGTTTCTCCTAGTCTTGGAGAACAGCATAAATTTGGATTCTGAGCATTTATCACGAGTTCAAGATCAGTTAGAATATTTTGAAGGACATTAAACGAAGCCTTAAGCTATTCCATGGCTATCTTTACAGAGTCAGCAATACAATACAGAATAGTGTCATCCGCATAAAGATGCACCTGGCAATTAAGCAGGGGGTACAATGGTATTAATATAAATTGTGAAAAGAACTTGGCCTAAGACCGAGCCCTGTGGCACTCCCTTTGTTATTAATATCGACTCAGACTGATTCATTCCAATTTTTACACATTGGTGTCTACCATCTAAATAACTTTTAAACCATGCGCAAGCACCTGGAGTAAATCCCACTGATGACAGTGTGAGCAGGAGCAAGGAATGGTCAACGGTGTAAAAAGCTTTAGAGAGGTCAACAAAGATAACAGCACAGTGTTTTGTTTTGTCGATCCCATTGACAATATCATTCACCACCAGGGTAGTAGCAGACACTGTGCTATGGATGGACCTAAAGAACAGTTCAAAGAATGTCCCCTCTCCCTCTACTCCCTCCCTCTGAGGTTTTCCACCATTGAGGAGGGTTTCATTTCAGTGACAGACGGGCAGGAAACCAATTTCAGAAGAGATGCCCTGGTTGGTCAGAAATGAGGCGTGAGTGGTCTAAAATCTAAATTGGCTCAAACAGAGGCAGGCAAAACTCGAAACAGATATTCTCAAAGAACATTTCCCTCACTAATAGCTGTAGGATGGCTGTCACATTACTAACAAATTGGTTCAAATTGTTGCTCCTCAATCATAACAACAGCACCTTTAACCTTATTGCACAGTAAAGAAAACGCTTTTCGTGTTATGAAATTGTTGTTGACGTGGCCAGTGTCAACCATGCTAAATTGAACATCCACCTTTGGCTGAGGTGGCTACCATTAATCCTGCACCTTGCTGTGCTCACTGCCAGACTACCAGCCCAGTGCTCAGGTAGGCTTCATGCTAACAAGCTGTTAAATGAACGGGTATTCCCGTAGACGATAGGTCAACACAACAGATTTATGCAGCCATGCATCATGGGGGATTTATAAACACAAATGATGAACGGTCCAAATTGCAATCCCCTACAGAGGACCCATCTGGATGGCGGTGCGTTCCGCCACGCAGGTAAACAACCGCTCGGCAAACTCGTCTAATAGCCTCCTGCCCAAAAGAAAAAGGAAAGGAGGAGACACTAAAACAGCGGGAGCTAAACAGCCCGCTGAAACAATATCCCCTCAAGGCTAACGGGGGGAGCAGCACAGATAGAGCGCTGCGCTGGAAGCCCCGGCGACAACGGAGCATCAATGGAAGGAGGAAGTGGTTCCTAAGCAACTGTTGCCATGTCGCCGCGGGGGCACTGCAGTGGTCCTTTCACAAGTGAGTCATTACGACGAGCGACCCCTCGCGCGATCAAAAGAGTGCAACCGCACATTCGGAAGCTGAATATCTGGTAAAGTAGTGTGCAGTTGCCTCAGTGATGGTTTGAAATCAACCAGTGGGGGGGGGGGGGGGAGGGAGGGAGGGGGAGGGAGGGAGGGAGGGGAGGGAATGGGGGGAGGCCTTGTATGTCGTTTTGCGTGATGTAGTGCGAAGTGACAGATTCATATTTTAACTGCACCTGTGCTCCTTAGTACCCCAGGGGAGGAAGAGTATCATGGATTTAATTTGAAACTGTAGCTGGTGTAAATGACAACGCAAAAGGCCTAAACGTGGTTGAAAATTCATATATTAAGGCGAGATCTAATCACAACCAAACTGGTACAATTCTTTTTAGCCTGGATAATAGTTTAGCCTGTGAGGACTAAATGCAAATGTGAGGTGTAATTTATAGAATACAAGAACATCCACGCTTATATTTACAATGTATTAAATGTCATCTGGGAAAAAAGCCCAATCTTTCACACAATAATTATCTCCATTTGATTGCGTAGAGGAGAAGTGTTTTCAGAGTCCGAGGTGAATGGATCTTTTTCTGTGCAAAGTCTTCATTGTAAGTGGGGCTCTAAATTATTTTAATGCAGTAATTTTTCTCTTCCTTTCATCAGCCTTAGACTGCACACAACTATATTTTAATTTGCCAGGGAGTTATAATTCACTTTATCACCTTTAATTAGATATGTGGTTTATAATTGAATAATGGATTTTCTAGTTCTCTGGGTGCATTTCCTCCCAAGGTGAAGGAGTGCATTATGGGGGAACTTTATAAAAGTATGGTATTAAAGGAAAACTACAAATAAACCTCTGTCTCAAGGTTCTGTTCAAACACACCCCCTGCACATATGCCTTCTGGTTCAACTCTTTTTAATGTATTCTACAAGCTTAATAAGTCTGTTAAAGCATTTTCTGTTAAATTGCGGTTACCTTTATCAGTGCTATTGGACATTCCTGGTTCCTTTGTGGCTGATATTGGGTAATACCACTAATAGATCTCACAGGCACCAAAAATGTTATAATTCATACTATTTGTTCAACATGATCCCCTTCGAACTAGTGTTTTATGACAGCGGTAAAAACAAGTACTAAGTGAGCTGGTTAATTGGAAAATGGTCATTTTATAAATTGCAAGTGTGTTGCAATTGATGATTCATAAATTGTCCAATTGCTCCACTATGAGTTCAATCAAAAGTACATCTGAACTCGTTGTTAGGCTGAACACAATATCAGGATGCTTGTATGAGGAAACAGCCCAGTCCACTCCTATGCGTGCCTGCATAGGAGTCCCTAGGAGACGGAGCGTTTGCCATTGCTGCCCCAACCCTCTGAGATCCCTCCCCCCAAACATCCGAAACTCAGACTCAATAAACTCATTCAAAAGCCAACTCAAAACGCACCTCTTCAAGAAAGCTTATGACCAAAATGAGGTTTGGAATAGAGTCAGGTGGGGTATGGGTACCCCAAACCTCATCTTGAATTTGTTTCGTATCCTGTTTTTCTTTTCTTTATGTACTGTATATTCTATGTGATGCAAAGCGTCTTTGAGTGACCTCCAAAAAAACACTATTTAAAACCTATTAATTATTATTTATTATTATTATAGCTCACTGTTACTAGTCCTTTTTATGCAGGAGGAAGTGAGAAACTTAAAAAGATATCTAGTACATTAATTCCATATAAATCATGTTCAGGGAGCGAAGGCATCCCGATTCAACAACCCAATGTATTGTTGATTTTGAAAATAAATAATAAAAAAGAGATCCAGATGGATCTTCTGCATGAAATCAAATTATTCCTTAAAAGAGTGGACTCACAACACGTATAGCTTGCAAACAAGCAAACACACACACACACACACACACACACACACACACACACACACACACACACACACACACACACACACACACACACACACACACACACACAGAGGCAGACAGATAAACAAAAGCAAAGCGACAAATTGGTGCCATTGATGGATACCTATTTGCCCAACAAAACCCTGTTTTGGCACATCAGGGTTTGTCCATGTCCATAAATATTATGAATAATCATTATTTGCATTAGCATTTCAAACATAAATGAATCCTCAACGTAATGATGCAGATCATTATACATAATAACTATTCTCTACATTTGTAGTCATACGCGTGCATATTGAATGTATTTCTTTGACCACATCATACTTGTTTCCAACATGGATTTGAGTCTTTTGACAGGCAGACACACACTGCCTATAGATTCAGTGTGATGAACGTGGTTCGTTAAAGGATCCAGCAGCATATCACTTCGAGGCGCGGCAGGATGATCAAGGAAGCGCTCACAGGCCACCAACGCCTGAGCAAATCTAATCAAACACAATTAGACTTTTGGAAATGGATGGGAAATGGACAAAGACACTTTGTAGCACTTTCCCATTTAAATCATCTTATGAGTCATTTTAATCATCCCATATATACTCTTTCTTTGAAATTAGCTCAATTCAACCAGAATGGGGCCGTAATCGCTGTGTAATTACCCTGGGATATAATTATATAATGATTATCACATTAGACATTTGTGATTTGTATTTCTACTCATTTTGTCCCTTTGTACCTTTTTGCACCATATTGTTCCATGCAGGAAGCCCAGGTAGAGGTGTGGCCCAACATTATATGTCAACCAATTAAGCCTTTATCTGAACTATTTTATCAATATTTTTAATATTAGACATCTGCTGGATGAATATAAAGCGAACCCATCAGGGTGCTATAAATACAAGAGATTCAAAAACTTTTATGAAACAATTAAACCAATGGCGTTAATCAGGACCAATGCATCTTCGCGGAAAATTCCGCAATTAAATTGGTCTATTATCACATTAGAAACTTTTAATTTGAAAGTGATTTATTTTACAGGCTGCAGCAGTAGAAATACCTGAATTCTCAATGAAGTGGGGATCTGTCATGAATAAGTATCTTGTAATTATTCTCCTTGTAAAATTGATGTTGAAATGTAAATGGAAAAAATCCTATAGCCTATTAAACATCTGCGTTACGACGCATGGATTATTTTTTACATCCAGTCACAGTCGAAGAGCTTCAATGGTCTCTTTAATGTGTAGCGAGGCTGCATGTTGCACGTCACCTAGGGGACTTTGGGCTCCTCTGAACACACGAAGCAGGTTGCTGACGCTGAATCCGGTTCATTGTAAAGTTTGTAGGTAATGATACATGTCACGGGGCTCCATATTGTTAGCTGTGTGGGTGTGTGTGGTGATGGCTGGTTTAATCGGCGCACCCTTTACTCAACGTGCAACAGGTGTGCAGCCTCACCTGGCCCGGCGGCCAATCGGACTGGACCAGGTGAGGCTGCCTCAACCAGCCATCGTCGGCACACATTCTCACACATAGGTGTATATGTGTCCATTTATGTATATGTGTATAGATGTATGTATATGTGTATATATTTACTAATATGAATTGTGTGCATCGATATATATCGATGCACATGTGGAAGTAATGGCATGAATTATCTCTCTGCTAATAATTAAATTAATCAAATAATTGGAATAAATTTGAGTCAGATTTGGACTTCATCGCCAAAGGAGTAAAGTAAAGCTGGGCTTGACCAGTGAGTAAAGGAAGGCCAGCCTGTCACACCGCGGGTCGCCCACTCCTCCACCGCGGTAAAACAGAGGTTGTTGTGGACGTCTGAGTCATGCAGATCTTTTCTACGCTTCAGGGAGCGAGCTAAAGCTTCCTGCCCCCCGCCCCCCCCCCCCTCCCCTCCCGTCGGCCCCAGCCCCCTCCCCCCCCCCCCCCCCCCCCCAGAATCAACATTCCCTGCTGCCCCTTAGGCCAGCCAACCAGATTCCTCATGTCGGCCGGTGTCGCACCTTCAACTCATAAGTAGCTGTTTGACTTTCCCTCTCAGTGTCACGTCACCGCAGCAGGCGCGCTCCCTCCAGACAAGGTTGTGCTATCCTTGCTGGGTAATTATATGCCAGTTACAAGTGTCCACTTCTGCATGCAGATGGCCCTGGCTCCTTGAGATACCAGCCGTCTTGTCCTAACTATCTACACACCTGGGCCGCTTAGAATGAACCATGTTAGGGAAAGATCCCAGGCACCTCGTCATAGAGCTATACCTTTTAACTATGTTAAGGAAAGATCCTAGGCACCTTGTCATAGCGCTAAACCGTTCTAAACAGACCTAGAATGCTTATAATTAACTATGTTAAGGAAAGATCCCAGGCACCTCGTCATAGAGCTATACCTTTTAACTATGTTAAGGAAAGATCCCAGGCACCTTGTCATAGCGCTATACCTTTCTAAACAGACCTAGGCACCTTTTCATAGCGCTATATCATTGACTATGTTAAGGAAAGATCCTAGGCACATTGTCTGTCATAACGCTAAACCTTTCTAAACAGCCCTGTACTGCTTAGAATTACATTTGTTAAGGAAAGATCTTGTACCTTATCATAGTGCTATACCTCTATAGTCCTAGACTGCGATCATGTCCTATGTTAGGGATATGTCCTAGGCCCCTTGTCATAACGTCTCACTCACAGACAGACAGACAGACAGACATTCACCCAACCACCCACAGAGCCCACATCTGTATTTTTTTGACGGTTTAATTTAAGCTACATATGTTGACTCTTGGTCTTTTAATATATTTCTCCATTGGGACCGAACAATAGTACCGAAGCCCAGAACAAAGCCCCCAGCGTAGGATGGCTTCACAGGGGCCGGGCTGTTTGGATTGGCTGATTATGAATGTGATTGAACCGGAACCACACTGACAAGGAAAGATGCTACCGCACAGCTCGTCGGTAAAGCAGCAGTTTCATTATTATTAATACCAGGGAAAGAGTTTATGTGTCGGTGTAGACGCTGGGAGTGGAGCTCCTGCAGCTATATGGGTCTGACCAAAGCCCGGAAGGCCGAAAGAAATATTACAGGGAATGTTTTTTAAAACACCAGGGCAGCTCAGGCAGCCGTGGCTTATGAATTCATAATGTTGTTATCCATACACTTGTGAGATTATTTTGTGTGAACAATTTTATTATGCTACTTTTATATTAATGGATTTGGCCATTTTTCTAAATTATTCATCTTGGTGAAGAAGTCGACATGAGGGAAAAAATAAAATGTCAGCTTGAAATATGTGCTCACAGTGATGACAATATTTGCTGTTGGTTATGTGGTTCACTATGCGACGTTCAACAATGTGTACTCAACTGTGAATTGAGTACACAACGGTTTCCTTATAGACTTGAGGTCAGAGTTTGTATTTGTTTTTAATGTATTAACTGTAACAATTCTTTATAAAACACGTCATATCTATGTTTACTTAAACATTTTAGCCTATGGCCTTTGTCATTAGAAATGACCCTTGACTGCCATATTAATCAATAAGAAACCAAAAATATAACCTTGTTGCCTTACGTAACATACATCTTTGCAATGGTCTGCATCCCCCTCTGTCTGCGTTCCATTCATGGTGGAAAGGTTGAGAGGTTGTTGCTCGCTCTGAGGGGAACAACAACATCACATCCTCGTCATGTTTTTCATTCCGCTATCTGACGTGTACGTCCGAGGCATAAGAACCGGGTTCAGGACATTACTGGCTGTCCAAATAGCATGGGTTCAATAAGATCTATTCAATCTACTCCATACTTCATATGTAGCTAGGTACGTATGTACGTATGAGAGAGACAGAGACAGACAGAGGGAGAGAGAAAGAGATGGCACATGGCAATTGGTTCTATGAACATGCTTACTGTACCGACAGTGATAAAATGTTGCTGTTTCTTCTGACCAAAGTACATAATTGCTTTGGATAAAAGCGTCTGCTAAATACTCTCAATGTAAATGTTAATATAGAGAGAAAATGTGTATAAAATGTCTGCACATCAGACTCTTATAAGATGTGAGCACAGCACTGCACCACATGACAAGTTGAACTAAACAACAGGCATATCAGAAGAAGAAAAAAAGAAATCCTGTTAACAGAAAATATTGTTCTTTCCCTTTTCTTGTTTTACCTCAGTGACAAGCAGCTATAAAAATAATATATTGGGAACAAACGCTTTCTATTAAAAGCTTTGTTTTTCTACAAAAGGTTTCGAGCCGCCCAGGGAGCGACCGTGGGACCAGAAGGCAATCTCTGCCCCCCCGGTTCAGAGAAACCCAGAACCCAATGATCCTCACGGCTGCTCATTACAACCTTCAGCCAGTCAGCACTTCTAAAGACCACAGCAGGCCGTCCACGGATGTATACCGACTCTTTATGTCCAACTCAAAATGTACTGCTGTAATTATCACCCCCGCATGAGTTGGCCGTGTGCTAGTTGATAAATAATGGAGCTTTTGGTGTGAAAGTCTATCAAATATTGAGCGTAATTTAATCAGTCGCTCCTCTTCTTCACCTTCTGAGGAAATACAGATTTACCAGACGTATGGTTCACATGGTAGAACAGTCGTCAATGCTCTTCTGTCTGTGGCCCGGGTCACTCAGGTGGGGAACTTTTCAAAGAGCATTGTTATTAGAAAAATAAGAGAGGCGCTCAATGGAATTACAACAGAAGCAATAGTCTCAGCTCTTGCACGGACAAGAATGTCATATTCTACATGATTATTCCTTCAAATATTTATAAATGAAATATGAATTAGCTTACATGCAGTTCTACTACATGCATGCTACACATGTTGAGCACAAGGGAAGCATGTTACTTGCATTTATTATGGGAAAAACGTCCTTCAAAGATCGTGATGGGAGATCTCTGAATGACTGTACAAGGTTGAATGGTTGAGGAGGTCAGATTCATTCGAAGTCGGCGACCGTTTTCTGGAAGCTAATTATAAAGTGGAGTCCAGAAAACTCATCATAGGGTTTTTGGTACAATGGTTGGTACTTGGTAACCATATAAACCTCTTGTCAGAGTAGTCTTCTGGGAAATGTACATTAATAATATATTGCCAAGCAGACCAGCATAGAAAGTCTCTATAGAAATTGCAGTGATTGATTTAGGACTCTATATTCAGGCAAGAAAGGCTTTACTTTCATGTTGCCATATTAACCGTCCTATATAACGTTATTATTGTTTCGTAACCAGCATACAAGCTGTTTTAATATTTAGGGCTTAATCTTTCATTGGGAGAGAATGCGGCAATATAACTTGGATACATCCATGCAAATAACGGTGTACTTAACATCCAGCATCCAATGGTAGACAAATGTGTTTTTCAAGAGTTTCTTTTATTACAGAACTCTAATAAAGGCTGGGTTGTTTATTTTGATTCCTAGAAGCATTACCAGAACCTTTTGTTTCCCCTATACCCCTGAAAGAGAGAAATAAAATCACAAGGTATACTGAAAAACCTCAAAACGCAATGTAAAACCTAAATGTTGCATTGCACTCATGCCTGCCAAATCAAAAACGAATCCATTATCATACGTTTAAATCAAGCCCATGGCGTCATGTCGCCTTTCTAATGCACATTTCCTCAGCCGACAAACCTGTACGTCACCCTACTTTCATTGATCGATATTTATCGTGAGTAGAAACGTGTACTGATGACAGGAGGTAGGCGTTATCTATTCCCGTTCTGATTATTTGGCACACAAATAAATGCCTCCAAACTCCACATTCACAACGTGATACAACCCTTCAGAGTTTTCTGAAGAGTCTCCATTTTAAACCGACGTTGGATTTCGGAAACTCCATGATTATTTTTCTTGCCATTTTCTTGCAATATTTTTCTACTCTTGAGAGTAGAATAGCAGAATAAAATATAGGTGAACTTTGTCATGCAGGCTAGCTCCAAAAAGTATTCATTTACTGATGTTTTCTTTAGTTAAAAAACCCTGGTTTGAAAGCCCCACTCGATGCTGCTCTGATAGCAAGGCCGTGCTACTTTCCTGGCCCCAAAATGATTGCCATTATACTCCTTTGTCCACAGAACCTCCAAATTCTTCATACATCTCAAGAGCAGGCACTTTGTCGTTCATGGCAGTCGCTACATAATTAGCCGCTCCGCAGTTCAATCTTGCTCTGGAGCTATAAGGAGCAATTAGTTGTAGGGAAAAAAGAATTCTTCAATTTGTCCGATCCCTCACTGGTGGATGTGTCGGCTCATCCATGCCCACTTCAAGTTCTACTCTGAAACGCGGCTACACGCAGCACAAGGTTATGGGCAATTATGTGCAAGATTTGTTTCTTTATCAGGCCTGAAATATCAAAATAACTGAAATCCGTCCTTGACGATCAGAACCAACAGAATTGATACAGGCCGCACCTTTCTACATTTCTACGTTGCTTTTAAGTAAATATTTTTTGAAGAAAAAAATATTTCGAATATTTTAAAAGATTCCTGTCTTTTATTGAAAGGATGAACTTCACTTAAGTCCTAGAAAATCTGATAAGAAGGTTGGGAATGCATTAGTTTCCATTGTGGAGGATTGCAATGATCAGCTATGTAAAGGTGGTTGTAGAATTGAGCAATATCTAGCAGTGAGGCTGATATATTCCTATGGTGGTGTGTTCCTCCTGGCTTGTTAGGGTCGCTAGGTCCCAAATGGGCGAAGCTAGTTCTGGTGAGACACTCTAGTCATTCGCCCCAATCAGCTGACTGCTAACGCGGTCCAATCAAACGCACGTACACTGATGGGCAATTAAATACCTTCCATCTCAAACACACGGTCTGTGAAGTTAGGTGTGCTGAGCTGGAGTTCACCTACCCCCCCACCCCCGGCGTTGTTTCTTCTCTGTATTGTATGTAACCTATACGATGGGTTGATATATCTGATGTACCCAATGGGGGAGTGTATAGTGCTCCCTGTTGTCAAATGTTGGTATACTGTTGGTTTGTTCAAATCCTACAGCAGGGAGCCCCGTAACAGTGTGGAACCACACGGCCAACCTAAATTGCATTTCATGCAATAAATGGTTAACGTGATGAGTTTCCTTGATATGTTTATCAATTCAATTTCGTTATTTATAGGTCATAGCTTACAACTAAGATAGCAATAATGATAAAAACCTTTGAACGCATCCTCTCTAGAGAAGTCTGTCCGTTCTAGGCTAGTCCTAAAACATTGAGGTACAAAATGGTGGAATCCAGGGAAGAGGACCCACTCCCTATGTAGATATAAAGGGCATAAAACTGTGTGACTGTACACTAATTAAAACATACATTTCTGCCAAATAAACACAATGCACTTTTTAAATATTGTTCGAAGAGTTGTGCCTCTATAAGCTTAAAGATATAAGGTAAAATTAGGGTTATCTTTATGTTTGTCCTTATTATAAAAATACCTTAAACTACAAAAATTTCCTAATTATTTCCGTAATCCTTTGTTAATTTCCAGCCCTCCCAGGATGATAACATTGTGTGGATTGGCATGCTTATCGGCTCAGGGGCTCTTAATGTGACGTCTTCTTCAAAACCGATAAATCATTTCCGTTGATGTGTTTACAATGGCCCAAGTCTTGACAAGTCCTGGCTGGAGTATTGTATGAATATAAAGGTTTTATTCATTCCAAACCTCAGCCCCTCAGATACAATATTGGGTATTCCTACATTCTCTTTCATTTAATTTACTATTGCACATTTTTAATGCATTGCAAATGTTTCACATTGATTCATTTTCAACATCTTGGTTTAAAATGAATCTTTCCTCTGACTGTCTTTGGCTGTCAAATTACTGCCACCATTTCTTTGTTGAGGAATTAATGGATCAGATTAACAAAAGAGAACTCAAATTGATTCCACTACCTATATATGTCTATATGCCATTGCAGTGAAACTAAAACGGTTAACAGCACCAGCCGTGAATGCTTTTGAATGTTTGAAGTCATGTATCAAGGTCATTTACATGGTGAAGGTCACAATCACTGGTCACTCAAGGTCACTTTGACTTTCAGTTGCAATGAACCATCATTTCCTCTCATGGAAATAATCTCTAGAAAAATGTTTGCATATATTATATACATTATCCCATTCATATTGATATGATGAAAACCAAACACTGTTTGAATCTGAATAATCTTTATTAAAATGATTTTTAATCTTAGGTTTTTCGTTTGTCAGTGACATGTCTTACATTCTTACATACAATTCCTGTCCTAACTTTAGAATAACTGTTTCACCCAGTTACTCAGCCCAACTCTGTGTATCACCATATAACATTGCTTCTGTCTCTGGGGAGGCTCTTTTCAAAACGTGCTCTGAGCAGCACAGAGTCTGCTGAACGTTTCTATGAGGGACAAAAAAAGATGGCTGGAAAATAATAAAGAGAATTCAGTGGGGCAGATGCGTGAAGTAACCATCCAGCACCACCTCCAATCTCTGGCAGAAGATGATTATCTTACCAGTCAAAAGGCTTTTTCCTGTGGCTGTGCTGTCCTTGGAACTTTTTAATCGGAACATTGAACACCATGGCAAATTGCAGCTCTCTGATTGGCTGGCTATTGACAGCCCCGGCCATCTGGTAGGAAGTGATATACCTGCCTTCTGTCTCGCATTGAGTGATGTCGCCGTCTGTAGCAAAGAAAAAAATGATTGCTTCATTTGACAACACATTATTCGGTTGGTAAGGGGTTGTTGCAAAATAAAATAAAAAAGTATATATGTTTCAATATGAATTCATCGTTGACTACATTGCCTCCCCTTTTTGTTTATTTTGCACTTAAACAATTTCAAGAAATTGCTCATTTCAAGTCAGATGTTAATGAACCGGCGTCTTCCATATTACATTGAAATGTATTTACATTTCATATTCTGTTAATTTGTGGTAGAGCACAAAATAGCAATCATGCGACAAAGCAGACCATTAGTCAACCATATAAAAGCTTGTATTGATAGATCAAATTTGCATGCGGCATATTTCACACTGGACGCTGAATAAGCTCTTAATTAATGAGTAGTGTGTCTGTTTAGTGATATTTTCCAGACTATTATACGGCAATAAGTCAAATTACATTTACCTACCACATCTGTCTCTGGCATTTAGGCAAATGTCAAGACGATGAATAAACATAATTCATTAGTGCTGAGAGACGAGATGGTGCATTTGGAAGGTTCTGTCCAACTTATAAAAGACCACTCCATTAAGAATTAATAATGATCATTGACACTGAGAACCTGGTTTATATATGATGACAATATGACATGGCAGCCCAGTCCATCATTACGTATGTCAGAGTTCATGTATTTCAAAGTACAAGGTCAAGGTCCACGAGGCCGTTCTTTCTTAATAGATCCTATTTAATCTTTAAAATGACACTTAATTAACCAGTGTATTTGAACAGGAACGTCCTATTGTGAGAACATCAGATTCTGCCAACTAACCTCCGCAAGTTGAAGCACTGGTTCAATTAAATTGTGTCTCTGTACCTGAGGAAAAAAGGAGCAAGAAATACAACAATGATGGCTTGAAAGTTATTTCCCAATGCATGAGCAATTTCTTTACCTGAGCTGACATTGTCTCCCCAGCGAGAAATATGCTCACCCCAAATGCAAACAGTGAAATGATTAAAGGCATAACATTATCATGCTATCGTCAAATACAGATAGCCTGCCACCACCTCCCTGCTGCCACAGTCCATTACGTTTCTTGACCTTTTCTGCAGATAAGATTTTCCTCTTGTCAAAAGCTATCACTTCAATGTTATCTCTGACACACAGATTATATGTGCTCATCGATAGACCCCATGAAAGAAAAGAGGCAATAAAATGAGAGAAATTTCACTTTAATTTCTCTCAACTTTAACTTTTTTCTCCTGACGAAAAAAAATAACTATTTGAGATCTAATGAAGGTGGTTGGTCATATTTGGCCAAATATTGACTCATTAAAGAACCAGGTTAATAATCAAATACGAATCTCTTAAACCATTTTTTAGACCCTAATGCCTGTCTTGTTCAAGGTTGGGTTTGTTGAAAGAATGTTTCACTGACCCTAACCCCTTTCCTTATCCATAACACCTAATGAGGATGATCTCTTGCATAGTTGAAGACAGCTGCCCCTTGGTTCCTCACTGTCGCAGGAATACACAGTTCCCCTTTTGCCCCCTTTCGTCCTCTGCTTCAAAGCAGGACTGTGTATTCTGAACCACACGTGCCATTTGTTCTCATGTCTTGTAGTCTAATCATGGGGGGGCATATTAATTTCGCCAAAAGTGGAAAAAATTACTCTTACCGTGTTCCAGGGAGAGTTGATGAAGGAAGGACGGATCACCTTATTGCCTTCAAACAATGGATTTTGCAATAATTGTTCTGACAACACTCCCATCCCCCCTGTCGTCTCGTTCATGCGGTCGAGTGTATCTGTGATTTCATTCTGGCAATGCCGTTGACATGAGATGATTCCCTCACGCTCTCCGTGTCACTCATTCCTCACCTGAAGGTGGACAGGGAGAGCGGAAAAAAGCAATAAACCGAGCCCATCTGTTCGTCTGTCATATCTGTTCTTCTCACGGGTTATGGCATGTCTATTTTATGAAGTGCCAGCCTCTCCTCTTCCAAAACCGAACCCTTCCCTTCAAAAAATCGAACAATTCTCTTGTTCCTCTCAACAGCCTGTGAAAGTCGGTATTTGATCGGTTACAAGCTGTAATCGCTTCTGAAGCCAGAGGCGCACACATTACAGGATAATGTGTTGAGCTGAGAACTAACAGATGACACAAACTCACCTAACATTCCTAAATGATGAGGTCTATTGTCTGGCATGTTAGAAGACACCCTGACAAAAGGGAGGGAATATCTGGTATTTTGGGTACAAATGAATTGTAGCAGTAGAGACAGGTGAGTGACTGGGGGTATTTTTAGTACAAGGTTAAAGTGGTGGATCGTGGAGACATCTTTATACATACAGGAACATGTTTTATCCAAGGAGACACCAGCGAGCTTCAGACTCTACTGCTTATTCATGGCAGAAGGGCAAAATCATTCCACTGCGATTTTGGGATTACCGACACCTCTCTTATAGAGGACATATAGTTAAATGTAACTTTTGCATAATTCATAGCCAGAAGCCTACCATTTATTTTCCTTGAGGGCTTGAGGTGAATTATGTGTGTTGTATAACTTTTGGAGCTGCCCTTACTTTTTATTTTTAACGCTTGACCACCATAAAGCAACTGAATGAAGAAAAAATACGCTAATTATTTAAAAATAGTTACTGTTGAATTTGACGACCAAGCCTGTATCAATGCTAAGTGCGTTTTTATTATCTCCGAAGTTGGTATAATATGTGATAAGATAAACCGGGTATTTCTTAGTCTTAAAACGTACGCTTTCCTTGGTCTGTTAAGGACCAGAGATGTTGGACGATTGGCCCCCACCTTTTAGGAGGAGCTTTTAATGATCTCTTTGAAATTCCTCCGCCTGGCTCGGAGACGGCCGCAGACGCCGCCGGCTCCCAGATGGGCAGATGGGAGCTTGTCTGTACAGATGTAGACCGGCGCTCCGGCCTTCCTCGGCACACACACCCGGAGTGACAAGCCTCCGACCTGACCTCGGCTAATAAAACGATGACCTCATGCGCCGACGTTCTGCATAAGGGCGGAGACGCACGCATGGCGGCAATTTACCTCTGCTCAGCAGGTCACTTTGGCTTTAAATAATTCATCCAGCATGTGTCAGAACTGTCAGCTATTTCTCCGGGCTTTGATCAAAAGCCCCGAGCCGTCCGTCAGGTTGTCCCGGTGAAAGCACGGAGGAGTCGGCACACCTCCCCCAGACACGGAGGCGTCTACGCACCTCCCCCAGACGGGCTGCCATCCACCTCCTCGTCTTTCTAAAAAAGTTTTAAACCGGAACCCGCACATCAGGATCACCGACAGCGATCATGTGTTCGACTCCCTGCCGGAGGGTTCTTGGCGAATCCCCGGGTTCCGCGGCCTAACCTGTGGGCAGCCTTGAGCGATGTCCATCAGCGCCTTAATGACCGGGATCTGAATTCACTGGGAGTCCTCTTGGGTCACCCTGTGTGATGAATAGGAATGAGAAGGACTACTGGTCATTAGTAGGAGCCGGTATGAGTTTGACTCCCATCCTATCGGTTCTGGGTTCAATTCCTTATCTATAACGCTTGACATCTTCCTGCCCCTGTGACCTGCTTCTGTCTGCACTGTGCAGGTGTCTGTTGACAGCTCAAAGAATCGTAAATCACAGTTTCCACCCCAGACGGTCTCCAGCTCTGCCGGTCCAACGCTGCTCAAAGATCAGAGCGCTGCCCGTTTCCATTCAGCCATCGGTTTATTTTAAAGCCAAAAATCTCCCCTTGATCTATTGGTGGGCCTTTTATGTACGATTAGAAGCAAGTGGTAAATAGTTAATGCTAAATAGCGCATACACTTATTGAAGTTAATAGTGTATGCTGTTGGTTAACATTGAGGTTAAAGTTCCAAAGTCGTTTTGAAAATGTTTACAGCTGAGGTGAAAAATAATGAAATCCCCAAGCTAAGCAATGTTTATAGCCTCTAATTTCCACGATGAACTGTCAATATATTTAGTCTTCTATTGGAAGCTGCTCCACCTCATTTACATGATGGGATATCATATTTTCAGAGTTAATGTTTCGAATTTAGATTTTATTCACACGATCTTTTGGATTCCTACTGGACTTGAATGGTTTACGATTGGTCTATTTGAAGGCAAATGTCAGGGCAAGATCTCTCGGTATTTAGGGCGTTTCTATGGAAACCAGGCCGGCCCCTTATTCCCATAGTGACCACCGGCAGATGCCTCATGCAGTGGCTATAGGGGAGGGGGGGGGGGGGGCAAAATCATAACTGATTGGTCTAAATGAACACACACTCATCTAACTTGACTTAATGTATTCATGACTTACTATTCCTTTTTGTACAATGATTGTACTACATAATTGAGATTCCTTAAGTATCCAGGATAAAATAACCCAATTGCAACTGCTTCTGCAGTTATTTTTCCTATCGTTTGATTTCAAGTACCGTAAGTATTATTAATCCAAGTACAGTTAATTAGAATAATACTTATTACAAAATTATAATTCACAGATAGCCATCCATATCTGCGTTCCTGTGATGCTGCAGGCCAGATTCAACCCCTGCTTCAGCGTTCTATCGGCTAATGAACAGATGTCCTCCATCTCAATGATACACTGAAATACAAACGCAGAAGCACTTCATTGTCCTGAGATCAGCACTGCGGAGAAACTCACTTCCCTTAATGTGTGTCTCTCGCAGGAGACGAAAGATCACAATCTAAGCACAAACAAAATGCTTCGGAAAAGAAAACTGAATAGAAAAAACAACAACATTTTGACAGACGGATCATCGGAGCTTAAAGGGGGAGAAAACATGAGTTGCCGTTCGGGTCACAATGAGTTTGATCCACAGGACCGCAGGTCACAACACAGAAAAAAGACCTCCACCAGGCGCCGTCGGTGAGGTTAATGCAACACCAATGGTGAGAAGAAAAAAAAAACACAGGCCAAACAATCACACCCAAAACTATTCTCCCAGACCGAAGTCAGACACTGTATACAAAGTGGTAAATTGCCTGTCAAGCGCCCTGAAATTCCACACTGTGTTCCTCCTCCCTACACTATTCAGCACTCTCAACCAACCCCTGTGAAGCGTATTTATTCACACTGCGAGTCATTGAGTTATGAACCTCATTCTGACCGAGAACGCTGTATAAAATGTGGCATGACCCAGGGAATGTGGGCGCACGCACGCACGCACGCACGCACACACACACACACACACACACACACACACACACACACACACACACACACACACACACACACACACACACACACACACACACACACACACACACACACACACACACACACGGACGGAGAGAGGCGGAGAGGCACTAGGGTAGGGTCCTGTTTTCTGTGCGCTGGTTCACTGCAGCGGATAATGAAGTAGTGTGATTGTCCTCAGTGAATCCTCCTCCTCACAGTATTTATTTTGCCTTTCGGCCACCGGAGGACTTCCTATAAGTATGCCCCATTTGCTCGCATCCTAAAAAACCCTTGGATGAACTCCAAGCACCCTCTCTCAATAAGAAAACACATTACTGTAAAAATGCGGCAAGTTGCCCGGAGTTCCTTGTTATTAAGTCCCTTTTGGTTTCTGCGCCGGCTCTTAAACTATATCGGCAATCTTTTTAATGACTGAATCTTAACATAACCGTCCTGGCTGCTTATTTGTATTTTTGCTATCATTATATGTCTGGCCCTTCGGCCCCTTTGCACTCCCAACGGCCCCTGGTCATTCTTCTTGCGTTAGGGGCCCGATCAGGTTGGTGCTGACCTGGTTGGGACTGTTCTTCTGATTAAGGAATAAACATTACAAACGCAATTAACATTAAAAACGCAATTAGGTTGACTGTCTTCCTTTTGCTTTGGTCCTTTAGAGTTGAAACAAAATGAGTCTGAGAATAGGTAGAATTCATTGTTTTGGTTACAATTTCACATAATTAGTGCTATACTGAGTGTGATATTAGGCTTGCATTTTGGGCGTGGATGTTTGGTAATTACTCGTTCTGTTGTTTCATAATGAGGAAGCTTGGTTGTCAGACTATGATGTATCGCAAGGTAACCCCGCAAGGTTCCTTGCATACATACATGATTTTATTCATTATTTATACCCTTTTTTATGTAAATATTTGAGTACATTTGTCGACGTGCTATTCAACGGGGTGTATAGCGTGTAAGCCTTTATAGAAACATAAAAGGGAAAACTTATGCGAATAATAATAAAGATGAACACAAATGGTAGTGAAGGAAATAGGACAGTTCAAAGAACTAATGACACAGCAGGAAACGTTAAAGTTAACATACACAAAAATAGATACTCGGGGGGGGGGGGGGGGAAAAAAACGGTGACACGTTAATCTCCCTACCAGCCGGGTAATAATTAGCCATTTGCGACAGAGCCTAATCTTTAAGCAAATGATGGCGGCACAGTCCTTGTCCATGCGTTCCCTAACCCTCTGTCAGGATTAAAGGAATGTTAATATATGCATTAACCAGAGGTTGTGATGCTAAGCCAATGCTTGGCTAAAAGCAAGGGATTATGGGTACAAGGCAAACGACTTGGTGCCCTTTGATCGGATTACGCAGTTTGCCCGACATCCCAGCGTTGCCGTGGCGCAGGTGTCTCCTCCGCCACTCCTGGGCGTGGTGGAGTGTGTGTCCTCGCCTCCTCTGATGAATATAGATAACGGCAATAACAACTCCCCTCTCTCTTCCTGTTTACAAACTAATACAAATAAATGAAGAGGCAGGGGCACGCCTCACGTCCGCTGATTAATGTTGTAAATCCTGCAAGTCTACCGAGGATGCCAACATTGTTACCTCCCAGTCCTCCCAGTCCTCCCAGTCCCCCCAGTCACAGCCCCCCCCCCCACCACCCCTGACACCTCCAGCCCTCAAACTTCAGAAAACTCCAGTGCATCAGAAATTCATTAGGGGATTTGTATTCCTAATGACACCTGGGCCACGGCAGCCGAGTAATGTAAAGAATCCCCTCCCGGAGAACCCCCCCTCATCAAGGACAGGCTAATCCCTTGTTTAAGGCTGTTACAGCGACCCTCCCACCCCCCACCCCCACACCCCAGTACCACTAATACCTCTTCATAAGGCACGGCGCCTTGCATACATCACGGCGCTAAGGTGGGGCGGGTACTGCTCTCGCTGTGATCCAGGAAGTAAAGATCACCTCTGGGTGTGTTGACTTTCATTTCGTATTTTTTTTTTGCATTCTCATTCACTTCCTTCTCTGCCAAACCTCCCAGCACATCACAGCGCAGCTCCTACTTTCTAATAACAAACCCCTCCACGCCAAAACCCTCCCCAGTGAACCGCTGGGGAGGGGGTCGGCTAAATGACTAAAGAAATAGGAAAATAATAAATACGATGAAAAAGGAGAATAATTATTGTCGGACCCAGGGTGACCGCACATGAGACGCAATGCTCTCGCCCGCCCATGATGCTGTTGTCAGGGGCTGGATCGTAGCTGGTAATTACCAGCCATATGATTTTCCCATTACTGCTGTAAGAGGATGCCTTCTGTGCAATACCACCAGCCTCTCAGCAAAGCACAAATAAAGAGACACTGGGCTGATGGGATGCCAGGAGAAGCCACAGTAGCCCTTGTGAAAATATTGAAGATATTATGTACCGACCAAAGAAACGTCAGAGGTACAGTCGTGCTATTCTTCAGTCTAAGGGGATAGACCCTAATTGTTAACATATTTTGTTGAATGATCAATCGAGTATCAAGTGATCTATGAACATAATGCATGCATGATATAAATGACTTCATGCAGGGATACACATCGATATATGTACCGTGTCTGCTTGTAGATACAATAAACATAATTATTTAGACTATGCTAAACCCTTAAGTGAATTCTTTCCCGGTGATGTTACAACATGGCACGCTTGAATGGAAGTGTGAGGTGTGCTCTCAGAGAAGGAACATTACGGTCGGGGCTGCTTGGTCTGCAAGCTGTCCTGAAAAACATTACCAAGGAAATGGGATCCCAGCAAGATAATGTGTGCCGAATCCTCTCAGCCTTTGTTTGTATTTCCCTGGGTATGTGTGTTCTCGTTTCTTTGGGAAGGTGTGTGTGTGTGTGTGTGGGTGTGCTCATGCACGGGTGTGTAGCATTTGTGTGTGTGCGTGTGGCATTTGTGCGTGTGTGTGTGTGTGTGTTTGTGTGTGGCATTTGTGAGAGTGCGCAAATTTGGCCGCACCTTAACACGCATTCACGTGTGTATGTGTGTATGGATTGCAATTGATTTATTACAAGGACATCAAAGAAAATTTTGCAAAAATCATGTTAAAGAGACACTATTAAGAATTTATACTATTTCATATTCTTTCACAAGAACCCGTACAGCATAGAGCATAGGAGCCAACACTGGAGCCGAATTAGCCATCTCTGTTGAACAGCCTTGACGACACACGGCACAGGACCAGATTCTCCCGAATCCTCCTCTCCCCACGCCCGTTGTCTCAGCGAGACTGCTAATGATCAAACACAGTCACCCCTCCCGTCGCCTGCCTCCAAATGGAGCTCCCATAAATCACCTTTAAACCGAACCTCCGGCATTACTGTTGATGTAGCCAAGGTGTGTTACATCTTCCAACTTGCCATGTCATATTCCTCCAGGCATAAACTACGGGAGCAATGTTTGTAGTGAACGTACCTCTGAAAGAACAAGAATTGTTGTTTGTATCTAACATACAATAATGTTATTTTCCGTAGTATTAGAAGTATTTCAGTTTAAGGCGCCAGTCGTAATATTCGTGATATTGTACAGGTCACATTTTCTGATTAGGCTGAGAGGGACGAGAGGATAAAAGATAAGAATCTTTGATTTAGTTATTTGTATTACATTCAATGACTTAACCAGAAAGATATAGGCTCCCTATTGGATAAATTCCTTCTCATTACTGCCCCCTTTGGCCAGTGAGTGAACTGCAGCCTGTTGGAGCTCTTGCTTGCCGCGCAATGAAGTGCGAACTCGGTGGGTTGATACAATAACAGCCATAAAGTAATGTCACTATAATTACATCATGTATAAATACATTTTATACAAATTCTAAGTTATGACAACTGTCATTTTTGCCATTATCCAAGCCTAGACGTCACTTTCTTCCTCTTTCCCAGAAAAACAATTTAAATATAATATAAACCAGCCCACAGGCTCTTCTGTGCAACAGAGTAGAGGAAAGCGTTGCATGCATGTATAAATACATGTTGTCCCTTTAAGGGATCTACTCTTCAAAAATACAACTACAGGTAGCACACCTGTTTTATTTCATTATGTCAATGACATCATCAGGAATGGAAAATGTTTTGCAACTTTCCATCTTCCCCCTTTATATTAAAGGATAAGACTTGGATGCTCAGTTGCAAACAATGTGGAGGTCGTTATCGATAGCCAATACCACAACTTGGCTCTTTCTAATGTTGTTTGCAGTGAGATGGATGAAACAATTGATGATCAATAATATGCACATCTCGCTGGCACCTAACCTGGCACAGAGAGCTTAGTCAGAGGAGCCAGACAGTATGGCGCAGTGATTATTTACAGGACAGAGTCTTGTCTAATTGCTTAGAGTGGGCCTTTATTGTTCTTGTGGGGTCTCAAAGGCATCGAACGCAATCCCATGCAATTGCAGGCTGTTATTGTTATTATGATCTTTCTGTTGTTTGACCAGAGAACCAAGGCAGGGTGGGCTTTTCTGGAGCTCATATTATAGAATATTGTATAATGAATATTAAGACTAGACAAACTGTAAAATGACTATACATGATATAAATGATAGGTCATACATTTGGATAAACATACATTTGTGTAAAACCTTTTTTGTGTGTTACAATACAATATTCATAATAATTTTATAAGTGGCAATCGTCTTTTGTATTGATTTAAATGTTGTGACGTCTTCCATGATATTCAACATATTAATCTATGCTATATAGTCACTGTTACAAAAATAGTAGTATAATTCTAGACAAACAGGTGCTGAATCCTGTCACCTAGTGTCAACCAGTTTGCGACTGGTTGCTCCGAAATCAGGAGTCATTATCTTTGTGACGTCAAACTACCGCTTTGGGGGCACATTGACGTCAAAGTGACACAGAGAGGAAGGTGAGGACTGAGTCTGGGTCAGCTTCTCTGACACGCGTAGTATAACGCCACGGTGTATGTGGTGCAATTCATACATACCGTCTCTCATCGTAACGATCGAACTCAACGACGTGTGCTAGCTTAGAACGGGAGCGTATCTATGTTCCCCGGGTCCTATGTTCCCCGGGTCCTATGTTCCCCGCTTTGTATGTGACCGGGGAACATAGGACCCTCTGAGCAAATCTATTTTTCGTAGGATGGTAGGGGCAAGTCCCGCCTTTTTCGCCTCTGATTCGCCTGTGATTGGTTAGAATGTCTCTCCTCCGATTGGTTATGGTTAGGGTTAGGTTTAGGTTTAACCCTCGACCTAACCCTAACCCCTAAACCTGACCCTAACCCTTTGCACCCGGGGAACATAGGACCCGGGGAACATAGGGATGACCCCCTTAGAACAAGTATCACAGAGTTAGCATTGGTCGTAACCAGGACGTATTATTCTACATGTGGTGGGAGGGGAAGGTTCACACTGTAATTAAACTAATAATTTGAAACTACTTGAATTAATTTGCGACATTAGGCCTCAGGGGCGATCACATGCCGGCTCTCTTCATCTGCAACCCGATCATCAAGTGGGTCTGGAAACACGGTCAATGGGCGTTGACAATAACCAGCCGGACGCTTCCCACTGAAAGGTTATGAATAACATCCGACTGCAGGTGTTGGCTTTACTCTGCGGCACACAGATAGCTCTCTCATGTCTGAGGCAACATGTGTTCCTTCTGAACAAGGTCAGCGGACAGAACGGGCGAAGGATGCTGACGTCAGCCACACGCCATATGCTCTCATGTCTTAAGGAGGATTTCTTTGGTCCACAGTCAAACATCGGAGGCCTTCAGCGATTCAGATGTTTGGATGTTTCACTTTGTCTGCGTGCTCAAAAGAACAGCTTTACCCTCCGTGTTCTGTTTTGTACATTTCAATAAAAATACAAATTGGGTTTCACGTGGTTTCCTGAATTACATTTAGTCTGTCATCCAAGGCAACTGTCAAGTTAGACGGACCGAGCGCCAAGTGTAGCCGATGGGGGGATCGGAAAAAATAGTTTATTCGTTTTTCTTTGAAATCTAGACAACTAGCATGTTGAGTGTCAAGGTGAGAACTATTACACGGAAAAATAATGTCTTTATTTTCCAAACCCCCCTTACTAAACACAATGTTAACAAAAGGTAATTTGTACCAAACGCAATTGTTCAATTAAATATGACCTGATGAACTGCTGCAAAACAAATCCCTTTATACAAACTCTTTTATGTGATTTGTGTCTTTGCTGAGGTGAGGCCAAAGCAAAATTCTGGGCCAGGCTGGACGATAGTCATATTATATTCTAATGAATTAACTATCTATCTATTCTATTATATTCTACTTGCTTTCTCAGCTTTTTGGGATTGTTTAGTATCTTATAAATGGTCTGCTTGAGTATTAACATTCCCCTACCTGTCCTGTAAATAACCGTTCCAGTGTCTAGCGTTCCTTTTGTAAATTGACCTTCCAAACCTCTTACCTGGAGGGCGGGATGCTGATGTGGGAGAAGAACCAACGCACTGCAGCTCAGAAGTTACAAAGTGCTGTCTTTGTATTTGCTCGTGCTCAGTATCACTGGAACGGCTCCCTGCAACTCCCCCTCCAACAAAACGGAGTCTCGAAAAGGATCTCCGGAACGGCCTGGGGGATGCGGAGGTGTGCAGAGATGCTGATTATATATACACTTCCAAGCATGATCGTGTTGTGTTATACATGCGTGGGTTATCAATCATCCTTGCCCTCATGTGATGTGACAGCCATGTTCGCGGCGTGTATCCGCCTCCCTCAGGACTCCGCCGTACGCTGCAATCAAGTGGGAGTTATCACCACAACTGTGTTCCCCGTCCAACGGCCCCGCACTGTAATTGCGCGGTGAACATAAGGGATGGATCTCGCAGGGATTCAGCCAATCAATGTGAGACCAGCCCGCCCACCCCCCCCGGTGGCCATCGCGTGCATATGAATGGAACCCCCATCCCAAAGATCCACTCCTCCCCCCAAGAGATCGGAGAGCCTTCAGTGCACACATGGACACACCGGAGACACACGCACAGCCAGGTGCACCACATCAGGGGGAACAGACGGACACACAGCCACGCACACGTCGACACACACACGTACACACACACACACACACACACACAGCCACGCACACATAAACACACACACGTCAGCACACGCACGTATATCTGCACCGTCTGTGGGC
>NC_082391.1:22547031-22557031 GCF_031168955.1 Gadus macrocephalus | reverse complement strand
CTGCGATGTTACTATTATGCTACTATAACTATTATTACACAAAATATGAAGGTAGGGATTAATACAGTGACATCATCTTTCTGAAAAAGCACAGCTTGTTTTGTTTTTTAACGTCCTGAGGCATTTGGTTTTTATTAGTATTTTGATTGTATTTTTTGATTGTTCTCAGCCGCACATATAATACTTGGATAAAAGCATCTGCTGTATGACAATTCAAAAGATGGTACGTTGTGCACCGGTCAATGAAATCCCCCCATGAACAAACGTGCAAACAGCACTCATACATCCTCACGCTTGGTACCGTGTGTCACATGTTGGCACAGTGCAGTGAGCTGAGAGTCCTGTGTGTTTACTCGGACAACAGCATCGCAAGCACTTTAATAATAGAACTGTAGGCGCGCTGTGTGCAGCTGCGGGTTCATGTTCACTTCACACACGCACGCACACACGCATGTACGCACACGCACACACGCACACGCACGCACACACGCATGCACGCACACACGCATGCACACGCGCACGCACACGCACACAGACCCACACAGACAGATGCAGAGAGACAGACAGGCACGCATGAGCAGGCAGCCAGACAGAAAGACGGACACCAACACACACGCATGCACTCAGGCGGGCAGACGGGCACGCACACGGACAACATGCAACATATGTGTGGGTTCCCCGCGTGTCTTTTAATCCGGTGATGTGTAAAGGTGCTCCAGTGAGTCAGGGACTCGGCAGTGACCCTTCTGCTGTCTGCTCAGTGCAGTCTGCAGAGGTTTCCTGGCCACAGAACCGGGACGTGTTGGAATAAGTCACAACAACACCCAAGTTCCGGCAGGCTGGGGGTAGAAAGTGGTCCGGTGACGGGCCGCCCCGGGGACTTCACGGGTGGGGGTGTGACAGGGGCGGGGGTGGCGGTGGGGGATCGACAGTGACGGAGGGACCCGGGTGCGCTTGATTAAAAGTGACTGCTTCATCTGGCAGGTGGAGCCATTACTTTCCCACTCTGAGTCTCCAGGGGTGGAAGAGCACCAAGTGACAGGGCTCCGTCAGCCCTCCATTTCCACCTCTCTGCACCACCCGCCCCCCCTCCCCGTCCCTCCACCAGCACCACCCCCCATCCCTCCACCCACACCAGGTAGAGCGGCTAGAAAATAGGCTATCGGGACGGCCCTAGGGGGAAATGGAGAGCTGTGCAGGCATGCCATGTTTGTGTGTGTTAGTTTTGTGTGTGTGTGTAGCTGTGCAAATGTCTGTTTGTATGCTTCTGTGTGTGTGTGTGTGTGTGTGTGTGTGTGTGTGTGTGTGTGTGTGTGTGTGTGTGTGTGTGTGTGTGTGTGTGTGTGTGTGTGTGTGTGTGTGTGTGTGTGAGTCTGTGTGTGTGCACACGTGCATTCAACTTTGTGTGTGTGTGTGCACATTGGGTTTGTGTGTGTCTGTGTGTGTGTATGTGTGTGCACATGGGCTTACGAGTGTCTGTGTGTCTCTCTGTGTGTGTGCACACGTGCATTCAACTGTGTGTGTGTGTATGTGTGTGTGTGTGTGGACTGTTTGGGCACTGCATATTCCCTGTATTTGTATTTGTCACAAGGATTGTAACGGCAGGAAAAGATAAGCCTTCCCAGAGCATTAAGAGAAGACCCCGAGAACCCAACATGAATCATAGAAAAGGTTAAAATATTCGAAAAATAGTCACAAAAATATTACAAAACGATGCATCTGAAAAGGGAAAGAGTAAAAACACTTCTAAATGTCAATGCCATTGCTCTATTCATTAGCTGGCCTCCCTACTGGCTTTTAGGTGAGATGGAATCACTGCTGCCCAACGCGAGTACCTGGCATCAAACTGAGATTAATATTAAAAGGACTCACTGCGGCACTCGGCGTAGTTAATCTCCCTGGCGCAGTCCACGAAAACAACATCAACAACCACAATGCTCATTCGCACACAACAGCTTGGGACCCCCGTCCACACCAACGCCGCGTTAGATAAAGCGATGATAAGCGAGGTGGCTGATGGGAAATGAGAGCAGACGGGTCCTGGGTGCGGTGCCTAACTGCTGTAAAACAGCCGTTGGTTGGGGGTGAACAGGGCATGTAGTTAATAGCGAATGGTTGTTTAGCGTATCAACAAGCATTAGTGATTGTCTGCTGTTTGTGTTTGGGCCGCACAGTAGTGAAATGTCTTTTTAATATATGTGATGTCTTTGTTTTTTCTACGGCACACCCCTTGGCCCTGGCGAAATTATTATCTGCAGTTTCAAACTTGCAGAGGATTAATGATTGTATTAGACTAGTTTTAGTCTTGAATTGTTTGCAAGAAATATGCCTCAGCGCCTAATGCCTCTTAGATTTCTGAACTAGATTTCTGACCTAGAGCCTTTCTGTGACGTGATATTACACCATGTAATGGCAGTTATTTCACATGAACCCCCCCCCAGGACCCACGGCAACGCTGAAACACCTTCATTGTTTGATTAAAAAAACATCAGATAAAGAAAATCACCCCGCTCACAAGCTCTTGAATAATTTGAATAACAATAAAGACAACAAGCGTTTCCTCGTGATTGCCTCCCCTAAAGGACTACGTTGAAGATAAACAAGTCTGTATCGCTTCCCCTGTGAGCCGCCTGCAAGAACTGTCACTCAGTGTGCTGCGGCTCAGACGTAGGGAGGCTGTGTGATCCGTTTCTGGGGACAGTCTCTGTGTTCTGGGGACAGTCTCTGTGTTCTGGGGACAGTCTCTGTGTTCTGGGGACAGTCTCTGTTTTCTGGGGACAGTCTCTGTGTTCTGGGGACAGTCTCTGTTTTCTGAGGACAGACTGTTTTCTGGGGACAGTCTCTGTGTTCTGGGGACAGTCTCTGTGTTCTGGGGACAGTCTCTGTTTTCTGGGGACAGTCTGTTTTCTGGGGACAGGGTTTTTTCTGGGGACAGTCTCTGTTTCCTGGGTACGGTCTCTGTTTTCTGAGGACAGACTGTTTTCTGGGGACAGTCTCTGTGTTCTGGGGACAGTCTCTGTTTTCTGAGGACAGTCTCTGTGTTCTGGGGACAGTCTCTGTTTTCTGAGGACAGACTGTTTCCTGGGTACCGTCTCTGTTTTCTGAGGACAGACTGTTTTCCGGGGACAGTCTCGGTTTTCTGGGGACAGTCTCTGTTTTCTGGGGACAGTCTCTGTTTTCTGGGTACAGTCTCTGTTTTCTGAGGACAGTCTGTTTTCTGGGGACAGTCTGTTTTCCGGGGACAGGGTTTTTTCTGGGGACAGTCTGGTCTTTCTGGTGGCCTCTCCCGGTTTGGAGCTATCTCCGCAAATGTCCTAATTATTATTTTTTTAAAGATAATTCAAAAGTATATTTATAGGATATTAATAATAGTTTAAATGGCAAAGGTCCTAGCTTGCTCATAAATCATTCTGAGACGGTTGTTAATTAATCCTGTGTCTATCTGTAGGGCTTTGAGTCGTCCTCACTCTACCGCGGTCAATCTATCGACTGTGTAGGCTAAAAGGAGCCATGACATACATACATTATCCTAGACACTGGGCCATCAATACAGCGCAGAACCATTCCTTATCCAAACAGCCTACTTGTTTTTGGCTGGTTTACCAAAGCTTCAAACATCCCAGTAAGCCATCGGGCACATACTGCCCGATATGTTATAACTGTAGCCCTCCTACATTTACCATCATAACAATAGGCAAAAGTAAATGTCTTTTTTCATTTCAGAAATAAAAACATCAGCTTGATATATAGACCGCCATACTATTAATATCCCCCTTCTTCATCCCAGAACCCGCAGTGTGGTTGTGTGATAAACTCCTCCAGCACTCCTGCTCACCCCTAGGCTCAGCCCAACCTGCAGACTCAGCTGCGGCTGCGGCGGCGGTGGCTCTGAAAATTGATTCAAAGAGAGGAATCCCATTTAACCCCAACCCCTGAACGCCCGCCTTCCAGCCGGCCACAAACAGCCAGCCCCCGTCCTCGGCCATCCTTTACAGGCCGAACACCTCCAGTCAAACGGACAAAGACGAGGCGCGGCCGCGCGTGGTGCCTCCGTCTCCGAGAGAGAGTCGATGTCGCCGGGCAGAACCGTTCCCCCCCCCCCCCCCCCCCCCGTCTCTCTGTGTCGGAGGCGTCACGCCGTTCCGTGTCCCGCCGTCGCGCGTCAGGCTTGTAATTACTGGAAGGAAACGGCGGCAGACGTCTGACACAAAGGATGTGGCGTGTCTGATTTACATTTCTATAGAGCCAGACGAGAGTGAATTAATCATCATATCTTGGGAGTGAAGACAGTGTGTGATACCTGTAGGTGTGTTATCTCTCGCCCGTGCCCCCTGCGCCCCCCCCCCTCCCCCACCCACTCCCCTTGCTCAATCATGCAGGCATCAATTAACGTCAGACTGATGAATATACTTCTCACGCCGACGTTGTGAAAATGCACGTGACGTGTTGAATGAACTGGCTGACAGTTTCTGACGTGAATACCCGCGCCGTCCAGAGCCAGGCATCAGCTCACTGCTGGCTGACCATAGGGGACATGTTATTACCTGCACGCACAAACACACACACAAGCACACAGACGAACACGCATCCACACACACACACACACACATGCACACGTACACAAACACACACTAAACACACTCCAACTAGACTCTACACACAGACACGCACATATACATGGTGCTCACGCAAACACACACACACACACACACATACGCTTGACAGACTAGACACACTAGATACTCGCACTAATATAGACACAGACACATGCACACACACATACGCACACTAGACACGCACACACTCGATAACAATAATGGCACTAGCAGTTTGTGTTTAGGAACATTGGGTCAATAATGAGATCTATTAAGCTCTGTGGTGTTTTGTGCGTTTCATTCTGCAACAGCTGGTATTGTGTGAACCTGAGGAGCGTGCCTACATTAGGATGGTTGATATGGCCTTGTCATTGAGAGACTTTCCAGGCAATCTAGTGTTCATGCCTGAGGTGACCACTGCAGACAAACCACACCGACGACCAAGCCTTTGTTGTTAGCAATGGGGGGCGCTGGGCTTCAGTCCATGTTCAATAATCGATCCACATCATAACGAACACCAAATGTGGCAGATTATTCATTAGGCCGGTAGATTTACACTTCCTTCGTTGGGATAACTAAAGATACAAAAACATTCTGGGAGTGAGTTATAATAACATCATTGCCTTGTTGTGCAAACGCACACACACACACACACACACACACACACACACACACACACACACACACACACACACACACACACACACACACACACACACACACACACACACACACACACACTCACTCACAGCCGGAATTCCTCTCTCATATTATATGTATTTATAATTTATATTAATATGTGTAATTATTAAGTGTATAACATTTTCAGTAAGTTCTACTGATACTATATTTCCCATGTCATACAGAAGCTGACATAGGAAGGAAAGAACCAGCAAAGGATGCAATTCAAGTTTAAAGTATAGTATTGGCGATTGGTATATTGTTTATTGTATTGACATTGTTTTAAATGAATGACCATTATTTTCTTTACCATACTTAAGCTTGTCGTCATGTCGCAATGTGGATAGAAAGGCAGCTACAACTGCATCATTAACCCTCCACCGGTGCGATGGTAAAGCACTGGTACTCGCTCCTATTGAATTTCACAATAGTCCGCGGTCACTGTCAGCCACCATGCATCCACCGCTCCCCCTTCACCGGCAAAGACGCGCTGCCAGTGCTTACCATTAGTGATGTTGAATACCGCGGCGTTGGAACGCGGCCCAAACCCAACAGGCAGGAGCAGAGAGATACACTACACTACAGAAATGATAAAAGAACGAGCAGGAACCGGGTTCCCCGACATCGGGGTCTGTGTGGGTCTACTTGAGCTTGATGGAACAGCGGCTGCGCTCAATACTAATGGAGTTATGCGCTTGAACTAATTAGGGCCATGACTGTAATTACCAAGCTATTTTCTGGGATAGTAAATTACGATGGTGTGATCCAAGCTGGTGACAGCAGCAATAAGGTCACGCAAACTTGATTACAACATCCCTGCGTCGGATGCTCAAAGGTCATTTGTACAATATAAATAATGCAATTAATTGCATGTTTGGGGAACGGCTGATCATTAAAGATGATTAAACATTGAAATAGCCCTGCAGCGTCGCTCAGAAAAAGTGAGGATTGTTTTTTCGTATTTATGCACACGTATTTATGCAAAGCATTATTTTAGACTTTCGCAGTTGCCACGGTGATCCGCCATGTCGTGACGCTTCTCTCGTTGCTTACGTCCCCGGTGCAACGGCCGTGGAGCCACAACACCACCGACCCCCGGCCGCCACCCGAGGGTCTGTTGAGCTGAAAATGCAGATAAAGCTCCATTGTCGACCCAAAGCACGATCGAAACGGAGGGAAAAGTCTCAGAGCTGTCCAGTTGCTCTGGCCCACAGAATCCATCCTTAAGATTACATTTCCTCGTTCTGCCTTCTCCGCTGAAATATCTGCTTTACGCCACAGCAGGGCCCAGGAAGTCAACAAAGTCCCCTTGGATGTGCACTACTTTCCTTTCACACCGAATTAAATCCCACTTTTAAAAACATTTAAAACAACCGTACCGTTAGAGTGCTGGACCGCGGACAATGCCTTCAAGGGAAATCCGCCAGTGTGTTCTCTGTTAATTTAACACGTTGAATCAATATTTCCCAACACGACCACGGGAGCTGCAACATCTCATCAAATATGTCCCATCACGCCGCGGGGGTGTGACCCCCGACCCTCCACCACACCCCTCCCTGCCTGCCGTACGTCTGTTGCCCAATGACGCCTACCGCCCTGCCGGGGAAACGTGTGAAAACCCTTCAGCACAAACCCGATCATCTCACACATTAGAAACACCACTTCCTCCAATACTGGAACCAACCCCTGTCGTGGAGTGACGGGGTAGAGGGTTGTAGTGGTGGTGGTGGTGGTGGTGGTGGTGGTGGTGGTGGTGGTGGTGGTGGTGGTGGTGGTGGTGGTGGTGGTGGGGGGGGGGGGGGGGGGGGGGGGGTCATGTATCTGCTGCAATGGGAGGTGAGGATGGAGGGTGTGTGACAGGAGAAGGGATCCTCTGCGACACGCTACTCTTCCATGCAGATGTTGCGGCCCCCCCCGGGCTGGGGGATACAGCAGCTGGAGCAGACAGGAGCCATAAAGACTTAGTGTCAGGGCGTAGGCTCCCCAGCGGAGGGGGCACACGCAGCACTGTGTCATATTTATGGGCGTCTGAAGGGGTGTGCAACGGTTGTGTTTTTTTTTTCTTTACGACAGGAGCAACAACGGAATGAATCGGGATAATTATTGGTGGCTCTCTCCGACAATGTTGGTGTGTGAACGTGTGGGTGCATTGGGTTGTTTTATTTTTCGAGGTGGCCGTATATTAGGGGCAGGACGGACCATGGGGGTGTTGGGGTCACTCCCACCACACACGCACCAGGTTTGGTACATCTTGGCACCTATTGCCAAGGTGCTGCGTCTGAATTCACTGCACAACGCTGTCGATAAAAGCATAGCAGTAAATATATAATGTGATCCAGGTCGCTCACAGACACAACATACAACAATTTGGAGTAATAATGCCAACGGTTTACAATAAGCAGAGCTAAAGCTATCCTTTAAGCGTGTTAACCTTTGATTGTTTTAGCTAACAGCGGCCTGCCCCCCCGACCACGTTAGCCCCGGCGAGGACGCTGCGACTGGATCGGGGAGGACGCGCTTCGCTTGATGAATACCAACGACTCAGTGTTTGTGTTCCTCTGAGTGGGAATTAGTGCTTTTCATTACAGGGAGCTTACAGGCTGGCTCCACTGTTTGGCAGTTTGGCCGGGGTCACAATTAAACAGTGAGTTTGGCAAACGCCGGTTCAGAGGAGGCTGAGTGGCCCAGTTACGAGGAGGAGAGAGCAGAGAGCTTATCTTCCCGCGGAATCCATTCGTTCCTCCGACGAAAAACAAACACGGTATCCTTCTGGGAGCTCGTCAGGAAGGAGAAGGCAGACATTTTATTAACTAGTAATTGCGCTTTGTGTTGGAATGAGGCACCCGGGGGGGGGGGGGGGGAGGGGGGGTGCGGCATTTGTTTGAGTATTTCTATGGCATGCCACATACAAACAACTATATGTATGGATACATTAATACGTTATTATTTACACAATAGTATTCCGAGCGGACCAAGTGGTTCATCCAGAAGGAAACAACACAACGCACCACACCACACCTCACCAACATTCCCCTGCCAGCTGTTCGCTCGCTCCACTCCGCATTGTGTATACTGTATGAAGGCAACTGAGCAAAGGGGCTTATTATTATTATTATGACCATGGAAACAGACTTTAGAAGATCCTCCTCTATACGTGTTCCTGATCAAACGGCCCCAAGAGGGAGCTCCTAATATGATCTGATGCCGTCACCATATGTCTGTGTTTAAAGCACCCCCTACTGAACCACTTTGGAACATAAGCTCAGAATAAGCCTAGATTGGGCGACCTTGGGGAGTGGTCATTATTGCATCTGACTGCCACCAAAGAATACATCAAACGGCCGACTGTAACTCTGCTTAACATGGCCGCTCGCTGGTGCTGGCTAAGAGCTTTGACTCTGGCCTGGATTTACGAGGGATTCTCTTGATTGTTAAAGGGCTGGTGTTTAAGCTTAAACTAATATAACCATTAAAGGCATTTTGTGGTTCTCGTGTGTTTTATCCTGTTATTAAGGGCGATGTTTGTGTTGTTGTTGCGACAGGGCTTTCGGTCTATAGTCACCTCATTGGGATTCAGCGTGTTTATCGAGATGAATCCGGCGAGCGGTGGAACAGCTCCGTTGTTTTCTGTCTGATCAGAGGGTTAAACCCTTCAGCACAAACCCGATCATCTCACACATTAGAAACACCACTTCCTCCAATACTGGAACCAACCCCTGTCGTGGAGTGACGGGGTAGAGGGTTGTAGTGGTGGTGGTGGTGGTGGTGGTGGTGGTGGTGGTGGTGGTGGTGGTGGTGGTGGTGGTGGTGGTGGTGGTGGTGGGGGGGGGGGGGGGGGGGGGGGTCATGTATCTGCTGCAATGGGAGGTGAGGATGGAGGGTGTGTGACAGGAGAAGGGATCCTCTGCGACACGCTACTCTTCCATGCAGATGTTGCGGCCCCCCCCGGGCTGGGGGATACAGCAGCTGGAGCAGACAGGAGCCATAAAGACTTAGTGTCAGGGCGTAGGCTCCCCAGCGGAGGGGGCACACGCAGCACTGTGTCATATTTATGGGCGTCTGAAGGGGTGTGCAACGGTTGTGTTTTTTTTTTCTTTACGACAGGAGCAACAACGGAATGAATCGGGATAATTATTGGTGGCTCTCTCCGACAATGTTGGTGTGTGAACGTGTGGGTGCATTGGGTTGTTTTATTTTTCGAGGTGGCCGTATATTAGGGGCAGGACGGACCATGGGGGTGTTGGGGTCACTCCCACCACACACGCACCAGGTTTGGTACATCTTGGCACCTATTGCCAAGGTGCTGCGTCTGAATTCACTGCACAACGCTGTCGATAAAAGCATAGCAGTAAATATATAATGTGATCCAGGTCGCTCACAGACACAACATACAACAATTTGGAGTAATAATGCCAACGGTTTACAATAAGCAGAGCTAAAGCTATCCTTTAAGCGTGTTAACCTTTGATTGTTTTAGCTAACAGCGGCCTGCCCCCCCGACCACGTTAGCCCCGGCGAGGACGCTGCGACTGGATCGGGGAGGACGCGCTTCGCTTGATGAATACCAACGACTCAGTGTTTGTGTTCCTCTGAGTGGGAATTAGTGCTTTTCATTACAGGGAGCTTACAGGCTGGCTCCACTGTTTGGCAGTTTGGCCGGGGTCACAATTAAACAGTGAGTTTGGCAAACGCCGGTTCAGAGGAGGCTGAGTGGCCCAGTTACG
>NC_082391.1:22541015-22546931 GCF_031168955.1 Gadus macrocephalus | reverse complement strand
ACTGCATAAGGCCGAACAGGCAAAGAACAAAGAAGTAGAGACATGGATTGAGTGAAACATTAAAAGGTTTTTAGTTACCCAAAGTCAACCTACTCCTTTGTGTTCATAAGTATTTAAAAAGTAAAGAAAGAAATCTTAATGAATAGTGCAGTGATACGTTAGCTTTTCCATAGTGCTAATAAATTAAATGTATAAAAGTTCTCAGCGTAAGACATCGAACTAATGGCTTCAACAAAATATGGGAAACGCATGTCTTTCATGTGAAATAAATTGGTCTACACACTGAAAGCTCTAGTTCCCCCTTTGATGCGAGCCAAGTGGTACGTCCCTCCCAGCATTAAAGATTTGTTTGTTCCCTACGGATTAATTACCAAGCACACATTTCCCTGAACAACATATACAAAGTATAGGGGCTCTTAACACAACGGTATTAACAAAATAAATTGTATATTTTGGAGCCCAAAGGAATATAACTATGGTTTGGATTAAAGTCGTCTGTGTTGTATTTCTTATGAAATGTGATTATTCCATTTTTCTAACGTAGAATAGCCGGCCCACGTTCCCCTTGTTGTCAAAAGTGCCCTTCCCTCAAGGTGTTGTGCATTCTTTTACTTTGTGAAGGCCTCCCCTTGGACATTATCAAGAAGAATACTAAACAACGAATAACAATTAGGCTTTGGTTAAAATGACCTGGCTGCCGTCTGTCAGTGGTCACACGACGACCTCTGGTGCCCTGTCTGAGGCGCAGCTGTGACCGCGGGACACCACAGACGCCCGGCCACCTTAAGACGGTTGGACTCGTGTGTAAAACCAATCCATTGATTATCAGGTTGCATTTATAGAATTAGCGCTATACGTCTTCACCTTCAAATCAAGTTATCAGTTATAGAACTGAAGGTTGAAAGTGGATCCCGACCACTTCACCTGGTTGGTAGTTAGCTAAATCATCGGATAGTTCTCCGGTTGTTTCGCAGCTCTAGAGGACAGAATGATAACGGTCTTCAGATGGCTTTCTCTGGAGACAACCGGCCCCCCCGGAGACTTTAAGAAGGCTTGGTACTCCGAACTGCCGAGTGTCACTAACACAACTACAACCATCAGGCTGTCCCCCTACAGCAGCACGATGGACTGTGAGAGACTGCGGTTCACTGAGACTGCCTCTGACATGGCAGGGATAAGCGGGAGTCTTTGCCCGTGTGCGGAAACATTTCCTCACCTTCTTTGCCGATGGCTTCACGCTGGCTGCTGTGGCTCCATCCCAGGGGAAACCCTGATGTGCCACTTCTTAACTCTGAGCCCCTTCCCCTCTGAAGGCCTCTGTATGTACCTGTACCAAAGATATAGAGCTATGGAAAATAGTTTTCTCGATGCATTAACTCACATTGCCAGTGGTTCCGGTCTGAGTCACTCGCATCCAACTGTATCCGGTGGAACACATCAATCCTGTCAGACCGTAATGGTGACGGAAATTAATATTTGCAGTGTTTGACAAAGGAGCCAAAGCGTAGACAATGTGAATAAAGTAAGGACAAACCCAGAACAAATGCAAATCTCCCTATGGTTGGGAATTTACAAAGCTCCCAGGCCTTTAAAACGCGGTCCAATCTACTTCCAGCAAGAAAAGGGTGGTTAATCCTTTATTTATTAATAAAATACAACTGAGCAGTGCTCCCTGGGTGGTTCCAGACTTGCCTATTGTGCAGAAACTTGAAACCATCGGCATTCCTTTCACATGAATTGAAGCCACATCTCCATACACAGGGAGCATTTGATGGTAGGTTTAACAGAGGAATCCCAAAGGCTCATTAGATGTCTTCTGGCTCGGGTGGGCGACTGAGAGATATCTGCAATTCAAATCGTGGATGACAGGCTGCGCTCAAATAAGACATGGCTATTAATTTCCCGGGAAGCAGCTATGAAACCGGGCTTTAACAAAGTTTTCGGAAACAAGGTACCCCGAAAGAATGGGAATAGGGAATGCCTTGGGGTCCGCGGGGACGGAGGTTCTGCCCGCCGTGATCGCTCTGGCCCTGGGCACCCGGAGAGGGAGGGGACGGCGCCGATCAGGCCTGTCATTATCGGCCTGCGCATCCCCGCTGATGGGCCGTGCCGGGCAGCGGCACAGAGGAGAACGAGGGTGCAGACTGCAGAGGCAGGAAGCACCCGCCTGAGACGCGCCCGCAGTCACCTGCTGGGGGTCCTCTGCCTACGATATGCAATTCAAATGTGGAGGCCTGGGTGTGTGTGTCAGCGGGGATGTGGCGCTCCCACGTACGTGCGTATCGCTGGCTGCAGGGCCCGGCGCGGCGGTGGAGGAGCTGCTGACTGACAGCAGATGGGGATGCAGCCCAATTAGAGCGAGGCTGTTGGAGGATGATGATAATGGCGGGCTTGGGGGACCCGGGAGGACCCGGGGCAGGGGCAGGCGTGTGATGCCCACAGCTGTCTCCCCGGATCAGTTTAAACAGGCTGAGGGGGATCCCCTCATACTCTGTAATGTGGCCCGCGTCCACAGACATGCATTCTTTACCCGGTCGCTCGCTCTCTCTTTCTCTTTGACGCCTTCTTTCTCCTTCTGCTGTTGGTCGTGGGCTCATCGCATCGACCGCTGTATTCTTTACGGCCTGAATTTGAAAAGTTTGCGCTGCTGAACGGCGCATGGTGAAGTTATCGTGTCCTCTGTTGCTAACTGCGGCATGCCTCCGATGTAGTCAGCCATTATTCAAACACTTTCATGAAACTATTTTAACATTCTGACTACAATGCAGCCCTTTGTTGAGGGTTGCATTGTATGCTTTTAAGTAGCCGGCAAACAAGCCCCATTGTATTATATCGTCTGAGTTCAAATTTGCGGCGACGGTGTGTACATGTTTTCCTTTCACTCGATGTGTCTTTATCTTATTTTTTATTTTTTAAGATATCAAACCGGGAAAACGTTCCCAAGGTGGGTGGTGAGACTGGCTGACTATTCCAACTATTTCAGAAAGAATGTTTGATTCTGTCTTTGCTCCAGTATTAAACCGAGGATTGTGCTTGGAGGCGATCCAGCTACAGATGTCTTGGTACACAAGAGGCTTCGTTTTGCTCCTAGCTTGGGACAATAGCATCGTTCTTCCTTTTTCCTCCCTGGCATATTCTTCCTCGAGATACTCCTGGTAACTAAAACAAGCTGCCCACGCGAGGTGTAAAGGGTGACGCCAGTCCAACCGCCTTGGAAGGAAAAGACCCCAATTAAGTGAAGAAACATTTTACCTTTGTCTCCCTGTTGCATTGCCCTGCGTTGCATCATTTAGTCGACAAGAACAAATGACCTACATGAATAAACGTGTGTGTGTGTGTGTGTGTGTGTGTGTGCGTGTTTATGTGTGGATGCATGTACAATATATACCTACGTAACTATAATGTGTGTGTGCGTATGTATGTGTGTGTGTCAATGTGATCTCCAACCTAAACCGCAGAATATGTACTTTGTAGTTCAACCCCCCCTGCCGTTCATCGACTGGTCAAGAAACCAGAACAATACATGCGTTTCATACACTTTCCAGCAAGAAATCAGCATTTGTTTTTTCAGAATCGTTGTTCAGTGAACGTAAATACCTGCTAGAACTGCTGCCTCTGAAACGATGAAGCGTGCCTGTGGTTATGTCACTGATGTTGCTCTGCCAATGAAAGGTAGATTTCGGAGCGACACAGGGACGAGGTATTCATCGTTCTTCTTTGGGGAGAACCGGGACGTTTACATTCCCTTCGCTTCGCCGAAAGTCAATTCGGAATGTTTATTGTATCAATATGTTTTGTCTAACAAGAGAATTATGACAAATTCAAGAGGCTTTCAAGGTTTTTGAAGCGTGAATGCAATCAATAAGTGAAAGGCAAACGAGAAACATCGTCAAAAGACTACTCAAATGTTCAACATGGGGGTCGTAGACCGTCAGGAAGTGATGTAAAAACAGTTCATGGGGGCGCAGAATGGCTTGGGAGTGAGAAAGAGACATCGAGTCTTTTTCGACATGGACATTAAGGTGTGAATAGACAGGAAGTGACCCACAAAGCCTCAGCAAATGCTCCTTATCAAAGCATCTCACCGGCCCCCAATCTTTGAGCTGTATTCTTGATTCTAGCCAGACCTACACCATACTGATGTATCCACCTATCTGAGAATCAGATCTCTGTCTCATAAAATAGAAGTTATGAGCGAAATGCACAGGAACTTGTGTAAATCTTGTTAATGACTGGGACCCCCACACCAAACCCTGGCCCTTGGGGACTCTGTGAGGGCCAACTGGTTGATGGTTTAATTGCCAAGTTCCTATCTCTTTCCATGAATTTAGATTAATTATTCCGACACCTTTTAGGACCCCTACTAATTACATCATGTCCTGCAGACCTCACAGCCCCCAAATTGATAATTTTAGAAGACCTTAATGCCCTAATTCTCTATCTCACTCCCAACCCAATCTGAGCCCATGAACGGTGTGTTTTTATCACTCCCTGTGGGTCTACGACCCCCATGTAAATTGAACGAGCCTTTTGAAAATCTTTTTCGTCTGTCTTATACTTAATTGATGGCATTCACGCTACAATGAACCTTTGGAATTGACTTTTCGGCGAAGCAAAGCAAGCACATTCTTTGGTGTTCCCACACAGAAACGAGCGTGCCAGGTCCGTCCACAGGAAGCTGAATAAATATGTCAACCCTGAGTCCCTTGAAAATCTACATTTCAGCTGAAGGAACATCATCCGTTACATTAAATAACACATTACATAATGGCTCAGATGACAACTCAATGCAAAGACAACGATTCAAACAACATGCACATCGCATGGTTTAAGCGATAGCAGCGTCCATAGCAATCACCCTGACAACGATAGGAACCGTCGCATTAACTGACAAACCAAACATCATATGGATTCACTGAACAAAGATTATGAAAATTAAATGCTAATTTTGAGCTAGAAATGTTATCAAAGCGCAATTGAATGCCGAAAATATGTCAGTCTTGCACTTTTCCACTGACATTATAATGAAAGTAATCCATTTTTTTTTTGGCAGACGTGACAGAGTGCTTCTTTCTTTGACAACTCATATGGATTGTTTCGGGTTGTATCGATAAACAACCTATTCTGTCGTTTGGTTAACGAACAGGCTGACATGTGTGAATACACTGTATGCACAAAATCTGCAATATACGTGTGTGTGTGTGTGTGTGTGTAAATGTACCTAGTACAAAACCCACTGAATATATCTCCCAGCATCCGGGGTCTCTTGGCTCTCAAGTTTCTATTTGACTCCAACGTCCCCACGCCACCAGTGAAGATCCGCTCCTTGCGGAGGTGAAGGTTGAGGCCCTCTTATGTCTGACAGCCACAATCCCCTCTCAAAACGCTTGTGCTCACACACTAATCATCCCCCAAGGCATCATTGAGCGATCCAACTTTATCCTGAGCTAATTTATGTGTGCAGCGGGAACCCAGCTTAAAGAGAATCCCACCGTGTCATGTCTGTGTGAGGTATCTCAGCTCTCCCCCCCAGCCCAGGGACGGCCTACAGCCTCGTATGTGGAGATATACCATATCTTATTCCCGGGCTTTAAGCCGAATATAAAATAGAATAGAATATAAGCATATAAATATAAAAAAGTAGAAAAGTATCTTTTTGGTTCCAGATAAATTTAAATTCCCTGTAGAGCCATTAGATGTTTACCGTTCCACTATTTGCCCCCTCGGAAAGGTAATTATGATGTTGAGATAATCAATGAGTAGTTATAATCTTTACTTCCCGTGACTTTTGTTGCTCAAAAGTCAACGGTCTGTTTCATCTGTGACTCCAAATTCGAAGCATTCAAGGAATTCACTGAAGCGGTTTAATATCGGTGAACTCGGCCTTTAATTACCCCTCTAGATATCCCGGTAATG
>NC_082391.1:22506015-22536015 GCF_031168955.1 Gadus macrocephalus | reverse complement strand
AGATTACGTTTTTGGAGGGAAACACAATCAGTTACTGTGAAAAGCGAGGGTCGCATTTCCCCAGATGCTACCATTTAGCCGTTTACCTTTGCATGCACACATAGCACCACACTACAAACAACCACGCACCACAGTTTAATACACTCCATTTATTTACAACATGCTAGATAATTCACGCATACATTTGTTTGTCAACTACCCTTCTTCCTGTCCGTCCGGCAAACTAGTCCATGGGGAACGGGTGCCGCATGGGAACCAGGGCTTTATTTTCTGTTCCGGGACAGTTCATTTGGTTTGCTAATGGCGGGGGTGGTGAGGTAGCGTTTGTACTTTGAGTGTCGTTATGGTTGGTGTGATTTATTGATCAAAGACTGTGTTGTGGGTGTGTGTGTGTGTGTGTGTGTATATATTTGTATGCATCGTTTGATGAACATATAGTGTTGGGGCTATTGTTCTGTGGTGTTTGGTTGATCATGTTATATTGATGTGTCACCTATCACAGTGGGCTCTCCCAATCGGCCCTGATTGGTAGGCCTATTTAATGGGGAGACATGGTGAGGGGAAAAGGGTCGGCCATTTGATACGCGACAGCTTGCCGAGAGGCTGCATTCTTTTGTGTGACTTTTTGTACTTTTTGGCACTGTAAATAAACCGGCACCATTTTTGCAACCTTCAACTCTCTGAGCCGACTCACGCTTTGGACCAACTGACTCCTTGGTTGCGTCTCGTCCCGCATGTGAGTTGGGGGTTCAATACCTCTTTCTCACAGTTGGTGGCAGTGGTGGGATACTGTTCGACATCACCCCCCTCCTCCAGCTTCGGCACGGCTGCTTTGGTGCAGGCAGCTGGAGACGGCACTGCTGGGTCTGCTGGGGCTGCTGGTCCTGGGCCTGGATACGGAGGTGCTGCTGGTGGTGGTTCCACTGGATGTTGCACGCCATCACTTCCTGGCCGACGTCCATCACCGCCACGCCCTCGCTCTCCCTCCAGCTCATCTCGGACGTTGTTCAGCTGCACCTGCACGCTACGCCATCTGTGCTCTTGCTCGTAGGCCTCGCGCTCTTGGCTCTGGAGAGTCTTCTGAAGGAGGCTGTAGGGGGATGCCATGTTCATCGTCCCGGTGTCCTCTGGGGCATCATCAGCCACTGGAACACCTCCCGGGGCTCCATCCGCTTCCTCATCTTCTTCCTCCTCTGGCCGCGGCTTACCCCGGGTTAGATGACGGATCGACATCCCCTGGCGTATCTGCGCCCGTCTTCCTGGACTTCTCTTTGTGCTCTTGGAGGGCGCCACGATCCCACCACTGCCACCATTACCAAACATACCCCAGGTACAATCTATTGATTCTAAGTCTATATGTTACTTCTTAAAGCTGCCTGAGATAATATTTCTTCATTCTGTCTACACTGTGTATTTATTTTTTTGCGGTCGTACCATGACGGTATCAGCACCCCAACCAAAAGATTGTCGATGCAGTCTACCCTTTTTGGTTTTGTTTTGGGTTTTAATTCTCTACTCCGTTTGACGGACAGGGCTGAGAGTGAGTGAAGAGCAGTAGTTCTACGGTTCATTCGTAGCCCACTTGGCACACTCGACCCAGACATGGCCAGAACTAAGATTAACTCAGGATTAGCTACCAGCAGACGGAGAGCACCGAAGGAAGCTCAGTGAATACCAATGGAGGTCATCTTAAAAAAAAATCGTAGCTAATAAACTTACTAGCTCTGCCATAATCATAACATAAATAAAGATCAATGCGAACACGGCCCTGCCCTCACTACATGTGTGTATGCTTATTTTATGGTCAATGTATATTCAGAAGTTTTTCTTGTCTCTTTCTATTGATTTTGATATTAATATGCCACTCAATTGCGTACTCCTAATTAATGCCTAACAACATGGAAAGGTCAAAGGATAATAATGCAGCTCATGATTGGCTATCACCAACCTTCACTCTGATTGATTTTAGGAAACTTGAATTTAATGATTCGGTAGAAATGCCTGTATCTCCCGCTGAAGTAGTTCAGAAGAGATAAGGACTCGGCAGCAGATTCTGCACAGGATGAGATTGACATACAAGCAAAATGCATATATTCTACTGACAAACCCTGTAGGCTACATTCATGAATATAGATTGCTGCTGAGATTCATCAACTACACATGTATTCGTTTTATTGGTTGCAATTCACATACTGAATGCCCTTTGCTGAATCTCTGAGAAGAATGATGGTGCTTTTGTATTCACTCCGTAAGATCCTACGATTATAAAGCTATCGTCTAAACGTTGCGGACAGGTAAAGAAAAATCCCGAGCCCAGACTTGGACTGTTTCAGATTTGATCAGATTTGCCTCAGGAATTACATCCACTTCCAGATCCAGATCATATTTGACACTGCGACTTGAAACCTCAGTCTGTTTGGTACAGTCACAATCCCCACTAGAGTCTGTCAGGTCTGGTCAGAATTGTTCCGTTTTACATAACTCTCCCTGACACAAATGGCTTGTTTTGTGCATTGGCGAGCCACGATGGCAAGAAGGACGATGGCAACAGCAGTGCGAGTCGGACGATGCAGTGAAGTTCCCGATCTCTCCGCCTTAAGACAGACAGTTGTTCTTCAGTTCCTCTTGCTGTATGTATCACCAGTTGAAGGATAGTGCAGCAGCAGCATTACTGTTTGTTAAACCCCAAATATCATCACACACAGGCCATCTGTCTAGTCGGCACCCATTCTTCTTTGTGTGTTTGCGGCCCGTTCCTCCGCAGAGCTTCCAGACAGCAGCCCTGGGAAGTGGGTGTGATTCCCTAATAGCATCCAGTAATCATTAACCCACATCTGATCACACTCTAAATTGGGTGAACAAGGCGACAAGCCTCCTCACTCATTTTAACATGTGCTTACTTCTGCTGCCTGTTAAACGCACAACGTGCTAAAACATATGCACTGCAGCAGATGCTGTGATCATCTGTATTGTTAGGCAAATCATCGGCATAACAATAACACAATAATATTCAGGATGATACTAATTTTACCTAAATTGGCCCTGTTGCAACGTGTATGATTAATATTTTAACAACATAAAAATGAACAACAAATATCAGCAGAATGCGAAGAAATAACCAAAGAAGTCCATGTTTTTTTATATCTACTCAAGCTAGCTGCTAGCCTAGCTAGGGCAGGCCTTTAGCATTGCGTCACACCATTTTGTACCTCAAGGGAGGATTGCTGCGTCCAACATTATAGGATAAAGTATCGCTGCCCGGACGTGTTAGTTAGCCAGCTAACATAGTACTGATAATACACTATAGATCGGGTGTATCTACCTTGTTTGTTACAGAGGGGTGTCCACCTCAACTCTCTGGTAATAGGCTGCCCCTAATGGCGAGGAGGACTCATTTGGCGAAATCGTACACATTGCACCTTTAAGCTATTTGTCAATCTATCAGTCTATCTATCCAGATGGTTGGCTGTCTGTCTGTCAAAACACTGCATTCACACCAACACCCACTTGACAGCTATAGGGGAAACACAAGCATGTACCCCCACTCATATCATGGAGTCTCTCGAACTAAACCTGTCACATTCTGCCCCCCCCCCCCCCCACTCCCCTCACCCACACACGCACACACGCTCCTCCCAAACCTCCCCTTTCTGATGTTAGCAGGGATGAATGTCTGTCATATCCCTGGTGCACACACGCGCGCGTGGACGGACGATGCTAAATAATTCCACTTGTGCATATTTAAAGCCTAACCGCCAAATGAGGGGGGTAAATGAAAGGCGGGGAAGTGCGTGAGCGGATAGCTTAAGTTCCAGCAGGCTGCTGCTGCTGCTGAACCACGCTGCGGCCGGGCTCTGGGCCTCTTGGCTGCTCTCGGGCAGCGAATCTGAGATAGAGTCGTCATTAGGTAGAGGGAGAGGGAGGGAGGGGGAGGGAGAGAGAGATCTTTTCCTTGACTCCTCTCCTGCTCTCGCTGAATCTCTTTGAACTCGCAGCCAATTTCGCATGCCCGGGCCACCCCCCCCCCCCCCACCCCCACCCGGTGCCGCTGGAGTTCTTACCCCCACGCGCCACCTCTCGGCGCCCGGCTCGCTGGCTGGGCGCCGGCCCCTGGATGATGGGCGGGACATGAGGAGGCGGCGGTGACACACCTCTCTGCCCCAGGTGGCCCACCTGTGGCCCGCTTCCTTTTCTTGATGTACGGTCTGTTCTGGAGGCGGCTCGCGGCTCCCGGAGGTGATCGAGGCTTTGGCCACTGACCCTGGCGTGCGATCGCGACGTTGTTGTGGTATAAATGTCTGGAGCAAGACGCCTGCTTAATGTTTTTGCGGTGGAATTAAAGTACACTTTGTGTTGTTTTTACTCTGATAGAAAATTAATTTATGATTGCATTTCTTTTAGTTATTGATCTGAGAGCCAGCGGTCCTCCTATGCTAGAAAAGCACAGGAACAGGAAGCAGGAACAGGAAGCAGGAACCAAAAGGGGGTGGAGTCACGCTTTGTTCCCTGTTAAGGGACGCAGATGTTCTTCCAAAGAAGAACTGTTTTGCGAGTGAATCCGTCATTCAGAAGGGGATTTTAATGTGTTCTTCTCCACTGGCCGGTCTTAAAGGTGTTGTTTTCAAACCTTTACAAACACTTTATCGAGGAATGTTGGTATCCGGAAATTATGTTTTATCTCGTCTTCCCGACAAGAAACGTTTACGGGTGAGTCATCTGAAGGCTGATTTGTGTGTGTCTGATGGCTTGTGTGATTCTGTTGATAGAAACACACACAAACTAAAAAAGTATTAGGTGGCAAATCACTGTGCGATATAACTTCAACCCTGCCCGTAGCTGAGTGCTAGACGGGGGAAGTATATTAGTTGACAAAGTGCCAATCAAACTTTTCATCTTGCAATCTGAATGAGTTGCTTGAGTGAGTCGTTTCAATACACATTGTCAGCTAATGGGGTTTGAGCCATTCTGAGGACACTATGACTTATCAAAACTACTCCAGTGTTTGAAAGGAAGAGTGTAAAAAGAGAAATATCCATCACTGCTATAGATTAGATATAATTTGGGAAGATTTCCCAAGTCGGTTGGCGTTGGGGGGGGGGGGGGCAATACTTCATATGCCATATTTCACCACATTTGGTCTTTACAGAACATCTCTTATAAATGTTATTTTATATTGGGACAGAGTTACTGCTGACTCTTGGCAAATGGCAACTCATAACTCAGTCGAATCTCCCGTCCATGTATGAAATGTACCTCAAGGAAAAACTTGGGGGGAATCACAAATCCATCCTATGAATTAGCGATGGGTAATGGGAGGCAAATTGTGGCCAGCTCATTGAGGCTGAGGTGAGAAAGACTTTGCTGATATATGGCTGTATAAAACATTTCCCCTCAATGGGATTTCATGGAAAATTGCAGAAGCCTGTATTACCATGAGGGATAAATCCTCATCTGAGTGTGATGCCACGCTGGGGCGAAGCATAAATTAGTTAAAAAATGGCCCGAAGCGAACGGCCATCTGAGGTTAACCTCCTCATAAACAATTATCAGACACAAGAGAATACATCAGCGGGATGATGAGATGAAAGATGCAGCGCCCATAAAAGTGGAGCCAATAGTGTGCAAGAAAAAGAGAAAAAAAACATGTGGATTGTTAATCTCTGTCATGTGACGAGCACACCAAAACCAGCACGGGGTTTCCGGAGAATGGATGGGGAAGAGAAGGTATAAATTCAGCTTGAAAAAACAATTTTGCAGTTGCGGTGCAAACCTGTCAGTTTTATCCTCACATTTGGTCAGATTTGTACAGTATTTACAGTCCTTTTCTTCCATATCTTTTTATTTATCTCTCACTCTTTCCAACGTATGAGCATTTTATATCACTCCAATACCCTCTGTCAGGCTGCGAAGCAGCCTCTCCTTCCACCTAAATAAATACAGACGCAGACGCACCAAATAAACAACCATATCTGCATCAATGTGTGCGTTGTCTGGCAGGAGGCTGGACAAGACAGTCGTACATTAGCACGAGGCGGACAAAGCAAACCTTCCGGATCCCACTTTCACTTTGGTTTCCATCTAAAAATAAAAACTACCCAGGGACCGCGACGGCCCCGAGGATGCCGGGGCACTCATCCTCCCACAGAGAAGGACCTTTTTCTTTCTCCTCCGAGTGTGCAGTGGGCTCGCTGGATAAGGTGTCGAATACAAATGCTGCCATTAAGTGTCTCCCAGCAAAGGGTTTTAAGTGGCCCGGTGCTGGTGTTGGCTCCCACCTCATGTTGTACTTCAATCTCTATCTCCGTCTATCTGTGTCTCTCGCCTTCTATTTCTTCGTCTCTCTCTCCCCCTCCCTTTGTCTCTTGCTCTCTTCTCCTGTGTAAACCTGGGCTGGTACATTCCTTGAAATCCCTGACGGAATTGTCCCTTTGTCTCTGTTCAGAGCTGGAAATCACTTCAATCCCATCATAGCGCATGCACGTATATCAGGCGCCTATGTATACTCAACATCTAAATGTAACCTCCATTGTTTCGTGCTCACCCGGGCCCAGGCTTATGCTCTTGAAGAAATCAGATAAGTATGAAAAGGTAGGAAACGATTCCAACGACCTACATCCGGAAAAACCCTAATAGAAATGATTTTGGATCCTAAGGGAATCCGGGGTGAGCTGTAGGTCGCCCCCAGCGCTCAGGAGAACGGTTAGCCATCAGGCTTCATTGTCAGGGTGAAGAGATTAGGCTTACCCAGAAGTCATGGCGACCAGGGGGGGAGAGATGGGGGGGGGGGGGGGGGGGGGAGAGATGGGGAGAGGCTAGGGGGGGGGATGAGGTGAGGCTGGGGGGGGGGGGGGGGGAGATGGGGAGAGGCTAGGGGGGGGGGGGGGAAGAGATGAGGAGAGTCTAGGGGGGATGGCGTTCAGAGGGAGGGAGGGGGCACTCACGGGGGTTCTGGAAACATGGGGTTCCCGTCCACGCCCTGGGACGCTTCATCGCCACCCTGGGAGGGGCGGCACTAGACGGGGGTCCCAGTCAGGGACGCGGGAAGTGGGGGTGCATAGGGTGCTGCAGCAAAATTTTGCTGCCATATAAATAGAAACGTTGAATGTTATCGTTTTGATTCTGGAATCCCGCACGTAAACTGGTTGGCAAAAAAAGAGCAAAGACGGACGGTTCAGTTGACGGAGAAACCGTCACTTTCCTCATATCAGACAACTCGTAACTCTGGATGAAAATGAAGGCCTTCTTTTATTGTCACTTTCCTTTGTAAACCTTTAGAAATAACCTCCTGAATCCTTGTTATAACGCTGTGAATAATCCCGGACCGTAACAGCTTGTCGGCATGTTGTTAGTGTGTGAAATTCAGCACAGTATCAGCCGAGTTGACTCTAATTTCCACATTGTTTACTTGCTAACGTTTGTGAATAACAGTGGCGAGTTGGCAGAACTCTTTTTACACACCAGTAGAGCGTTTATCAGAGCGGAGCCCTGAATGTGACGTCACCTGTCATCTCGTCTCTGTAAACAATGGATGTTGCGCAGCATTTATTATGACGTCATTATATAGACTCTCTCTCAGCACCCCCCCCTCGGAGTGACTTCCCGCGTCCCTGGTGTTACCCCCTATGTTTTATTCTATACATTTCGACAGCGTTACCCCTTATGGGTTTTTCATGATGACAGATAAAAAACGACAGTGTTACACCTTACGTTTTTTTTCATGACGACCAATAAAAAAACTACAGTGTTACCCCTTATGTTTTTTTTCATGACGACCAAAGAAAAACGACAGTGCTACCCCTTATGTTTTTTTTCATGACGAGCAATAAAAAACGACAGTTTTACCCCTTACGTTTTTTTTCAAGACGACCAATAAAAAACGACAGTGTTACCCCTTATGTTTTTTTTCATGACGACCAATAAAAAACCACAATGTTACCCCTAATGTTTTTTTTCAAGACGACCGATAAAAAACAGTGTTACCCCTTATGTTTTTTTTCATGATGACCAATAAAAAACGACACCCCTTGTGTTTTTTTTCAAGACGACCAATAAAAAACGACAGTGTTACCCCTTATGTTTTTTTTCATGACGACCAATAAAAAACGACAGTGCTACCCCTTATGTTTTTTTTCATGACGAGCAATAAAAAAACGACAGTTTTACCTCTTACGTTTTTTTTCAAGACGACCAATAAAAAACGACAGTGTTACCCCTTATGTTTTTTTTCATGACGACCAATAAAAAACCACAATGTTACCCCTAATGTTTTTTTTCAAGACGACCAATAAAAAACAGTGTTACCCCTTATGTTTTTTTTCATGACCAATAAAAAACGACACCCCTTGTGTTTTTTTTCAAGACGACCAATAAAAAACGACAGTGTTACCCCTTACGTTTTTTTTCATGACGACCAATAAAAAAACTACAGTGTTACCCCTTATGTTTTTTTTCATGACGACCAAAGAAAAACGACAGTGCTACCCCTTATGTTTTTTTTCATGACGACCAATAAAAAACAACAGTGTTACCCCTTATGTTTTTTTTCAAGACGACCAATAAAAAACGACAGTGTTACCCCTTATGTTTTTTTTCATGACGACCAATAAAAAACCACAATGTTACCCCTAATGTTTTTTTTCAAGACGACCAATAAAAAACAGTGTTACCCCTTATGTTTTTTTTCATGACCAATAAAAAACGACACCCCTTACGTTTTTTTTCATGACGACCAATAAAAAAACTACAGTGTTACCCCTTATGTTTTTTTTCATGACGACCAAAGAAAAACGACAGTGCTACCCCTTATGTTTTTTTTCATGACGAGCAATAAAAAACGACAGTGTTACCCCTTGTTTTTTTTCATGACGACCAATAAAAAACGACAGTGTTACCCCTCATGTTTTTTTTCATGACGACCAAAGAAAAACACCAGTGTTACCCTCTGTTTTATTTGATAAATATCGACATTCCAACAGATGACTTCAACCGGACTTGAACCCCGGTCTCCCGGGGGTAAGGCAGAGTGCACTCCACTGCACCACTGAGGCAATGACAATACAAAATATTCAATCATCAATAAAGAGGAACGAAAAAAGAGGAGATGTGACCCGGCCCGGAGGAAGCCCGGGGCCCCCGTCTGGAGCCAGGCCCAGACGGAGGGCTCGATGGCGAGCGCCTGGTGGCCGGGTTTGCCACGGAGCCCGGTCGGGCACAGCCCGAACAAACTACGTGGCACCCCCCCTCTCTTCATCCCATGGGCCCACCACCTGTGGGAAGACCCGTTGGGGTCGGGTGCGCAGCCACATGGGTGGCAGCGAAGGTCAGGGGTCTCGACGGACCAGACCTGGGCGGCAGAAGCTGGCTCTGGGGACGTGGAACGTCACCTCGCTGTGGGGAAAGGAACCGGAGCTTGTGAGGGAGGTGGAGCGCTATCAGTTAGATCTGGTGGGGCTTACCTCCACGCACAGTCTCAGCTCTGGTACCGTACTCCTGGATAAGGGTTGGACTCTATTCTTCTCCGGAGTTGCCAAGGGCGTGAGGCGCCGGGCGGGTGTGGGGATACTCATAAATCCCCGGCTGAGCGCCGCGGTGTTGGAGTTTACCCCGGTAGACGAGAGGGTCGCCTCCCTGCGCCTAAGGGTTGTAGGGGGGAAAACTCTGACTGTTGTTTGTGCGTATGCACCAAACAGCAGCTCAGAGTACTCGGCCTTCTTGGAGACCCTGAATGGAGTCCTGTATGGGGCTCCAGTAGGGGACTCCGTAGTTCTGCTGGGAGACTTCAACGCCCACGTGGGCAACGATGGAGACACCTGGAGAGGCGTGGTGGGGAGGAACGGCCTCCCTGATCTAAACCCAAGCGGTCGTTTGTTATTGGACTTCTGTGCTAGTCATGGATTATCCATAACAAACACCATGTTCGAACATAAGGGTGCTCATAAGTGTACCTGGTACCAGAGTACCCTAGGCCGAAGATCGATGATCGATTTCGTGATCGTGTCATCTGATCTGAGGCCGCATGTTTTGGACACTCGGGTAAAGAGAGGGGCGGAACTGTCAACCGACCACCATCTGGTTGTGAGTTGGATCAGGGAATGGGGGAAATTTCCGGATAGACCTGGTAAGCCCAAACGAGTAGTGCGGGTGAACTGGGAACGTCTGGAGGAGGCCCCCGTCCTAGGTATCTTCAACTCACACCTCCGGCGGAGCTTTTCTGGCATTGCTGTGGAGGTTGGGGGCATTGAGCCGGAGTGGGCGGTGTTCAAAGTAGGGATGGGCATTTGAAGAAATTTTCTTGATCGAGCATCGCTAGAGTTATCGATCAATTATCGATTAATCATTAACTTTTCTATGTTTTTTTTCTAATGTTTTTATCAATGAAATCTTTATTCCAACAATAATGTATGGGCTAAAATTAATACAATACAGTTAACTTGAAGACCTACAACTGTTTAACAGTTTTAAAATAATAAATACAGGCATTATAGGTTATAGGCCTATGCGGCGCTCGTAAAGTCCGAACAATGCGCCTACACGCGCTCTTAAAGGTTTGGAAACGATTCAACAAGACTAAATCTGTACCCTATTCCAAATACAATAAGTAGCGAATTTATCGGACAAAAATAATCAAACAAAGGCAGTAGGCTAAAAGTGGGCATTAAACTGTATAACTGTTTTGAAAAAAAGGGGGGGAAAAGGCCGACATATAATGCCTAAAGGCTGCAGCCGGCGTGCGGAAAAGGCTCGCAACAAAAAGATGAGCCACCCATTTACAAACAATTGCATGAACTAGTCTATCTAAAAGCAATACCTTATTGAACATATATAAGGCGGAACTTGTTGCTAAAATATCACAGTTTTGGCAAAATGTAACGACTCCAAGAGGCACCAAGCCGAAAGAAAAGCGGAGCGAGAGACAACACACATTAAGAAAAAAATAAAGAGCGACTCACATACGGTGGTGACTGTCCCTACTGTCCATACAGTAACTCCAGCCTACATATTTTTGTTTAGGAATATAAGCATGTTAACATGCTCGGGGGTCAGACGCGAACGCAGCCTTGTAACTGTCAGTAGCAGAAAACACCCGCTCTGACGGGACCGAAGTTGCGGGGATGCAGAGGTATTGTCGCGCTAACTTTGACAGCCTGGGGAACCTTCTTCCATTCACTTTCCACCAGTCGGCAGGGTTATATTCAATTAAATGCTTCAAGACTCACAGTATGCAACACAACGTCCTTTTGATCGATAACAATATAAATTGATCGACGCATTTCTTAACGATCAATTATCGAGCATCGATTAATTATGCCCATCCCTAGTTCAAAGCCTCCATTGCTGAAGCTGCGGTGGCTAGCTGTGGCCTCAGGGTCTTAGGCTCCTCAAGGGGCGGTAACCCTCGGACACCGTGGTGGACTACGGTGGTCAGGGAAGCCGTCCGACTGAAGAAGGAGGCCTTCCGGGATATGATATCCTGGAGGACTCCTGACTCGGTTGCAGGGTACCGACAGGCTCGAAGGGCTGCAGCGGCTGCCGTGTCGGAGGCTAAGCAGCGGGTGTGGGAGAAGTTCGGAGAGGCCATGGAGAAGGACTTTCGGTCGGCACCAAAGTGTTTCTGGAAGACTATCCGGCACCTCAGGAGGGGGAAACGGGGAACCATCCAAGCTGTGTACAGTAAGGATGGGACTCTGTTGACCTCAACTGAGGAGGTCGTCGGACGTTGGAAGGAACACTTTGAGGAACTCCTGAATCCGAATAACACGCCCTCTATGTTGGAGGCAGAGCTCGAGGTTGATGGTGTTTCGTCGTCAATTTCCCTGGTGGAGGTCACTGAGGTAGTCAAACATCTCCGCAGTGGCAAAGCCCCAGGGATTGATGAGATCCAGCCAGAAATGCTAAAGGCTCTGGGTGTTGAGGGGCTGTCATGGTTGACACGCCTATTCAACATCGCGTGGGAGTCGGGTACAGTGCCAAAGGAGTGGCAAACCGGGGTGGTGGTTCCCCTGTTCAAAAAGGGGGACCAGAGAGTGTGTGCCAATTACCGGGGTATCACACTTCTCATCCTCCCTGGTAAAGTCTACTCCAAGGTGCTGGAAAGGAGGGTTCGGCCGATCGTCGAACCTCAGATTGAAGAGGAACAATGCGGTTTTCGCCCCGGACGTGGAACTACGGACCAGCTCTTCACTCTCGCAAGGATCCTGGAGGGGGCCTGGGAGTATGCCCATCCGGTCTACATGTGTTTTGTGGATCTGGAGAAGGCGTATGACCGGGTCCCCCGGGAGAAACTGTGGGAGGTGCTGCGGGAGTATGGGGTAAGGGGGTCTATCCTCAGGGCCATCCAATCTTTGTACTCCCAAAGCGAGAGCTGTGTTCGTGTTCTCGGCAGCCAGTCAGTTTCGTTCTCAGTGGGTGCTGGTCTCCGCCAGGGCTGCGCCTTGTCACCAATCCTGTTTGTGATATACATGGACAGGATATCGAGGCGTAGTCATGGTCTGAGGATCTCGTCACTGCTTTTTGCAGATGATGTGGTCCTCATTGGATCATCGGCCTGTGACCTTCAGCACTCACTTGATCGGCTGGCGGCCGAGTGTGAATCGGCTGGGATGAGGATCAGCACCGCTAAATCTGAGGCCATGACTCTTAGCAGGAAACCGGTGGATTGCTTACTCCGGGTAGGAAATGAGTCCTTAGCCCAAGTGAAGGAGTTCAAGTACCTCGGGGTCTTGTTCGCGAGTGAGGGTACTATGGAGCGTGAGATTGGCCGGAGAATCGGAGCAGAGGGGGCGGTATTGCGTTCGCTTTACCGCACCGTTGTAACGAAAAGAGAGCTGAGCCGCAAGGCAAAGCTCTCGATCTACCGGTCGATCTTCGTTCCTATCCTCACCTATGGTCATGAGGGCTGGGTGATGACCGAAAGGACGAGATCGCGGGTACAAGCGGCCGAGATGAGTTTTCTCAGAAGGGTGGCTGGCGTCTCCCTTAGGGATAGGGTGAGAAGCTCAGCCATCCGTGAGGAACTCGGATTAGAGCCGCTGCTCCTTTACTTAGAAAGGAGTCAGCTGAGGTGGTTCGGGCATCTGGTAAGGATGCCCACTGGGCGCCTCCCTTGGGAGGTGTTTCAGGCACGTACAGTGGGGAGGAGACCTCGGGGAAGACCCAGGACTAGGTGGAGAGATTATATCTCAACACTGGCCTGGGAACGCCTCGGGATCCCCCCCGTCAGAGCTGGTCAATGTGGCCCGGGAAAGGGAAGTCTGGGGCCCCCTGCTTGAGCTGCTCCCCCCGCGACCCGACCCCGGATAAGCGGATGACGATGAGGATGAGGAGAAATAAAGAGGATATACATAACATTAAAATGTATGTGTGTATTTCTATTATTTCCCTTGTTTTTTTTTCATGACGACCAATAAAAAACGACAGTGTTACCCCTTATGTTTTATTTCATGACGACCAATCAAAAACGACAGTGTTACCCCTTATGTTTTTTTTCATGACGACCAATAAAAAAACGACAGTGTTTCCCCTTATGTTTTTTTTCATGACGACCAAAGAAAAACAACAGTGTTACCCCTTATGTTTTATTTCATGACGACCAATCAAAAACGACAGTGTTACCCCTTATGTTTTTTTTCATGACGACCAATAAAAAAACGACAGTGTTTTCCCTTATGTTTTTTTTCATGACGACCAAAGATAAACAACAGTGTTACCCCTTATGTTTTTTTTCATGACGACCAATAAAAAACGACAGTGTTACCCCTTATGTTTTTTTTCATGACGACCAATAAAAAACGACACCCCTTGTGTTTTTTTTCAAGACGACCAATAAAAAACAAGTGTTACCCCTTATGTTTTTTTTCATGACGACCAATAAAAAACAACAGTGTTACCCCTTATGTTTTATTTCATGATGACCAATAAAAAACGACACCCCTTGTGTTTTTTTTCAAGACGACCAATAAAAAACGACAGTGTTACCCCTTATGTTTTATTTCATGACGACCAATAAAAAATCACAATGTTACCCCTTATGTTTTTTTTCATGACGACCAATAAAAAACGACAGTGTTACCCCTTATGTTTTATTTCATGACGACCAATCAAAAACGACAGTGTTACCCCTTATGTTTTTTTTCATGACGACCAATAAAAAAACGACAGTGTTTCCCCTTATGTTTTTTTTCATGACGACCAAAGAAAAACAACAGTGTTACCCCTTATGTTTTTTTTCATGACGACCAATAAAAAACGACAGTGTTACCCTGTATGTTTTTTTTCATGACGACCAAAGAAAAACAACAGTGTTACCCCTTATGTTTTTTTTCATGACGACCAATAAAAAACTACAGTGTTACCCCGTATGTTTTTTTTCATGACGACCAATCAAAAACGACAGTGTTACCCCTTATGTTTTTTTTCATGACGACCAATAAAAAACGACAGCGTTACCCCTTATGTTTTTTTTCATGACGACCAATAAAAAACGACAGTGTTACCCCTTTTGTTTTTTTTCAAGACGACCAATAAAAAACGACAGTGTTACCCCTTATGTTTTTTTTCATGACGACCAAAGAAAAACGACAGTGCTACCCCTTATGTTTTTTTTCATGACGAGCAATAAAAAAACGACAGTGTTACCCCTTATGTTTTTTTTCATGACGACCAAAGAAAAACAAGACGACCAATCAAAAACGACAGTGTTACCCCTTACGTTTTTTTTCATGACGACCAATAAAAAATCGCCAGTGTTACCCCTTATGTTTTATTTGCTAAATATCGACTTTCCAACAGATGACTTCAACCGGACTTGAACCCCGGTCTCCCGGGGGTAAGGCAGAGTGAACGCCACTGCACCACTGAGGCAATGACAATACAAAATATTCAATCATCAATAAAGAGGATATACATGACATTAAAATGTATGTGTGTATTTCTATTATTTCCCTTATGTTTTTTTTCACGACGACCAATAAAAAACGACAGTGTTACCCCTTATGTTTTATTTGAAAAATATCAACATTCCGACAGATGACTTCAACCGGACTTGAACCCCGGTCTCCAGGGGGTAAGGCAGAGTGCACTCCACTGCACCACTGAGGCAATGACAGTACAAAATATTCAATCATCAATAAAGAGGATATACATGTCATTTAAATGTATGTGTGTATTTCTATTATTTCCCTTATGTTTTTTTTTCATGAAGACCAATAAAAAACGACAGTGTTACCCCTTATGTTTTATTTCATGACGACCAATCAAAAACGACAGTGTTACCCCTTATGTTTTTTTTCATGACGACCAATAAAAAAACGACAGTGTTTCCCCTTATGTTTTTTTTGATGACGACCAAAGAAAAACAACAGTGTTACCCCTTATGTTTTTTTTCATGACGACCAATAAAAAACGACAGTGTTACCCCTTACGTTTTTTTTCATGACGACCAATAAAAAATCGCCAGTGTTACCCTCTATGTTTTATTTGCTAAATATCGACATTCCAACAGATGACTTCAACCGGACTTCAACCCCGGTCTCCCAGGGGTAACGCAGAGTGAACGCCACTGCACCACTGAGGCAATGACAATACAAAATATTCAATCATCAATAAAGAGGATATACATGACATTAAAATGTATGTGTGTATTTCTATTATTTCCCTTATGTTCTTTTTCATGACGACCAATAAAAAACGACAGTGTTACCCCTTATGTTTTATTTCATGACGACCAATCAAAAACGACAGTGTTACCCCTTATGTTTTTTTTCATGACGACCAATAAAAAAACGACAGTGTTTCCCCTTATGTTTTTTTTCATGACGACCAAAGAAAAACAACAGTGTTACCCCTTATGTTTTATTTCATGACGACCAATCAAAAACGACAGTGTTACCCCTTATGTTTTTTTTCATGACGACCAATAAAAAAACGACAGTGTTTTCCCTTATGTTTTTTTTCATGACGACCAAAGAAAAACAACAGTGTTACCCCTTATGTTTTTTTTCATGACGACCAATAAAAAACGACAGTGTTACCCCTTATGTTTTTTTTCATGACGACCAATAAAAAACGACACCCCTTGTGTTTTTTTTCAAGACGACCAATAAAAAACAAGTGTTACCCCTTATGTTTTTTTTCATGACGACCAATAAAAAACAACAGTGTTACCCCTTATGTTTTTTTTCATGATGACCAATAAAAAACGACACCCCTTGTGTTTTTTTTCAAGACGACCAATAAAAAACGACAGTGTTACCCCTTATGTTTTATTTCATGACGACCAATAAAAAATCACAATGTTACCCCTTATGTTTTTTTTCAAGACGACCAATAAAAAACTACAGTGTTACCCCTTACGTTTTTTTTCATGACGACCAATAAAAAAACTACAGTGTTACCCCTTATGTTTTTTTTCATGACGACCAAAGAAAAACGACAGTGTTACCCCTTATGTTTTTTTTCAGGACGACCATTAAAAAACGACAGTGTTACCCCTTATGTTTTTTTTCATGACGACCAATAAAAAAACGACAGTGTTACCCCTCATGTTTTTTTTCATGACGACCAAAGAAAAACAAGACGACCAATCAAAAACGACAGTGTTACCCTCTGTGTTTTATTTGATAAATATCGACATTCCAACAGATGACTTCAACCGGACTTGAACCCCGGTCTCCCGGGGGTAAGGCAGAGTGCACTCCACTGCACCACTGAGGCAATGACAATACAAAATATTCAATCATCAATAAAGAGGATATACATGACATTAAAATGTATGTGTGTATTTCTATTATTTCCCTCATGTTTTTTTTCATGACGACCAATAAAAAACGACAGTGTTACCCCTTATGTTTTATTTCATGACGACCAATCAAAAACGACAGTGTTACCCCTTATGTTTTTTTTCATGACGACCAATAAAAAAACGACAGTGTTTCCCCTTATGTTTTTTTTCATGACGACCAAAGAAAAACAACAGTGTTACCCCTTATGTTTTTTTTCATGACGACCAATAAAAAACGACAGTGTTACCCCTTATGTTTTTTTTCATGACGACCAATCAAAAACGACAGTGTTACCCTGTATGTTTTTTTTCATGACGACCAAAGAAAAACAACAGTGTTACCCCTTATGTTTTTTTTCATGACGACCAATAAAAAACTACAGTGTTACCCCGTATGTTTTTTTTCATGACGACCAATCAAAAACGACAGTGTTACCCCTTATGTTTTTTTTCATGACGACCAATAAAAAACGACAGCGTTACCCCTTATGTTTTTTTTCATGACGACCAATAAAAAACGACAGTGTTACCCCTTTTGTTTTTTTTCAAGACGACCAATAAAAAACGACAGTGTTACCCCTTATGTTTTTTTTCATGACGACCAAAGAAAAACGACAGTGCTACCCCTTATGTTTTTTTTCATGACGAGCAATAAAAGAACGACAGTGTTACCCCTTATGTTTTTTTTCATGACGACCAAAGAAAAACAAGACGACCAATCAAAAACGACAGTGTTACCCCTTACGTTTTTTTTCATGACGACCAATAAAAAATCGCCAGTGTTACCCTCTATGTTTTATTTGCTAAATATCGACATTCCAACAGATGACTTCAACCGGACTTGAACCCCGGTCTCCCGGGGGTAAGGCAGAGTGAACGCCACTGCACCACTGAGGCAATGACAATACAAAATATTCAATCATCAATAAAGAGGATATACATGACATTAAAATGTATGTGTGTATTTCTATTATTTCCCTTATGTTTTTTTTCACGACGACCAATAAAAAACGACAGTGTTACCCCTTATGTTTTATTTGAAAAATATCAACATTCCAACAGATGACTTCAACCGGACTTGAACCCCGGTCTCCAGGGGGTAAGGCAGAGTGCACTCCACTGCACCACTGAGGCAATGACAGTACAAAATATTCAATCATCAATAAAGAGGATATACATGTCATTTAAATGTATGTGTGTATTTCTATTATTTCCCTTATGTTTTTTTTTCATGAAGACCAATAAAAAACGACAGTGTTACCCCTTATGTTTTATTTCATGACGACCAATCAAAAACGACAGTGTTACCCCTTATGTTTTTTTTCATGACGACCAATAAAAAAACGACAGTGTTTCCCCTTATGTTTTTTTTCATGACGACCAAAGAAAAACAACAGTGTTACCCCTTATGTTTTATTTCATGACGACCAATCAAAAACTACAGTGTTACCCCTTATGTTTTTTTTCATGACGACCAATAAAAAAACGACAGTGTTTTCCCTTATGTTTTTTTTGATGACGACCAAAGAAAAACAACAGTGTTACCCCTTATGTTTTTTTTCATGACGACCAATAAAAAACGACAGTGTTACCCCTTACGTTTTTTTTCATGACGACCAATAAAAAATCGCCAGTGTTACCCTCTATGTTTTATTTGCTAAATATCGACATTCCAACAGATGACTTCAACCGGACTTCAACCCCGGTCTCCCAGGGGTAACGCAGAGTGAACGCCACTGCACCACTGAGGCAATGACAATACAAAATATTCAATCATCAATAAAGAGGATATACATGACATTAAAATGTATGTGTGTATTTCTATTATTTCCCTTATGTTCTTTTTCACGACGACCAATAAAAAACGACAGTGTTACCCCTTATGTTTTATTTGAAAAATTTCAACATTCCAACAGATGACTTCAACCGGACTTGAACCCCGGTCTCCAGGGGGTAAGGCAGAGTGCACTCCACTGCACCACTGAGGCAATGACAGTACAAAATATTCAATCATCAATAAAGAGGATATACATGTCATTTAAATGTATGTGTGTATTTCTATTATTTCCCTTATGTTTTTTTTTCATGACGACCAATAAAAAACGACAGTGTTACCCCTTATGTTTTATTTCATGACGACCAATCAAAAACGACAGTGTTACCCCTTATGTTTTTTTTCATGACGACCAATAAAAAAACGACAGTGTTTTCCCTTATGTTTTTTTTGATGACGACCAAAGAAAAACAACAGTGTTACCCCTTATGTTTTTTTTCATGACGACCAATAAAAAACGACAGTGTTACCCCTTATGTTTTTTTTCATGACGACCAATAAAAAACGACACCCCTTGTGTTTTTTTTCAAGACGACCAATAAAAAACAACAGTGTTACCCCTTATGTTTTTTTTCATGACGACCAATAAAAAACAACAGTGTTACCCCTTATGTTTTTTTTCATGATGACCAATAAAAAACGACACCCCTTGTGTTTTTTTTCAAGACGACCAATAAAAAACGACAGTGTTACCCCTTATGTTTTTTTTCATGACGACCAATAAAAAACGACAATGTTACCCCTTATGTTTTTTTTCAAGACGACCAATAAAAAACTACAGTGTTTCCCCTTACGTTTTTTTTCATGACGACCAATAAAAAAACTACAGTGTTACCCCTTATGTTTTTTTTCATGACGACCAATAAAAAACGACAGTGTTACCCCTTATGTTTTTTTTCATGATGACCAATAAAAAACGACACCCCTTGTGTTTTTTTTCAAGACGACCAATAAAAAACAACAGTGTTACCCCTTATGTTTTTTTTCATGACGACCAATAAAAAACAACAGTGTTACCCCTTATGTTTTTTTTCATGATGACCAATAAAAAACGACACCCCTTGTGTTTTTTTTCAAGACGACCAATAAAAAACGACAGTCTTACCCCTTATGTTTTTTTTCATGACGACCAATAAAAAACCACAATGTTACCCCTTATGTTTTTTTTCAAGACGACCAATAAAAAACAACAGTGTTACCCCTTATGTTTTTTTTCATGACGACCAATAAAAAACAACAGTGTTACCCCTTATGTTTTTTTTCATGATGACCAATAAAAAACGACACCCCTTGTGTTTTTTTTCAAGACGACCAATAAAAAACGACAGTGTTACCCCTTATGTTTTTTTTCATGACGACCAATAAAAAACCACAATGTTACCCCTCATGTTTTTTTTCAAGACGACCAATAAAAAACAACAATGTTCCCCCTTATGTTTTTTTTCATGACGACCAATAAAAAACGATGGTGTTACCCCTTACGTTTTTTTTCATGACGACCAATAAAAAAACTACAGTGTTACCCCTTATGTTTTTTTTCATGACGACCAATAAAATACGACAGTGTTACCCCTTAGGTTTTTTTTCATGACGACCAAAGAAAAACAACAGTGTTACCCCTTATGCTTTTTTTTCAGGACGACCATTAAAAAACGACAGTGTTACCCCTTATGTTTTTTTTCATGACGACCAAAGAAAAACAAGACGACCAATCAAAAACGACAGTGTTACCCCTTACGTTTTTTTTCATGACGACCATTAAAATACGACAGTGTTACCCCTTATGTTTTTTTTTCATGATGACCAATAAAAAAAGACAGTGTTACCCCTCATGTTTTATTTGATAAAAACGACAGTGTTACCCCTTACGTTTTTTTTCATGACGACCAATAAAAAACGACAGTGTTACCCCTTATGTTTTTTTTCATGATGACCAATAAAAAACGACACCCCTTGTGTTTTTTTCAAGACGACCAATAAAAAACGACAGTCTTACCCCTTATGTTTTTTTTCATGACGACCAATAAAAAACCACAATGTTACCCCTTACGTTTTTTTTCAAGACGACCAATAAAAAACAACAGTGTTACCCCTTATGTTTTTTTTCATGACGACCAATAAAAAACAACAGTGTTACCCCTTATGTTTTTTTTTCATGATGACCAATAAAAAACGACACCCCTTGTGTTTTTTTTCAAGACGACCAATAAAAAACGACAGTGTTACCCCTTATGTTTTTTTTCATGACGACCAATAAAAAACCACAATGTTACCCCTCATGTTTTTTTTCAAGACGACCAATAAAAAACAACAATGTTCCCCCTTATGTTTTTTTTCATGACGACCAATAAAAAACGATGGTGTTACCCCTTACGTTTCTTTTTCATGACGACCAATAAAAAAACTACAGTGTTACCCCTTATGTTTTTTTTCATGACGACCAATAAAATACGACAGTGTTACCCCTTAGGTTTTTTTTCATGACGACCAAAGAAAAACAACAGTGTTACCCCTTATGCTTTTTTTCAGGACGACCATTAAAAAACGACAGTGTTACCCCTTATGTTTTTTTTCATGACGACCAAAGAAAAACAAGACGACCAATCAAAAACGACAGTGTTACCCCTTATGTTTTTTTTCATGACGACCATTAAAATACAACAGTGTTACCCCTTATGTTTTTTTTTCATGATGACCAATAAAAAAAGACAGTGTTACCCCTCATGTTTTATTTGATAAAAACGACAGTGTTACCCCTTACGTTTTTTTTCATGACGACCAATAAAAAAACGACAGTGTTACCCCTTATGTTTTTTTTCATGACGACCAATAAAATACGACAGTGTTACCCCTTAGGTTTTTTTTCATGACGACCAAAGAAAAACGACAGTGTTACCCCTTATGTTTTTTTTCAGTACGACCATTAAAAAACGACAGTGTTACCCCTTATGTTTTTTTTCATGACGACCATTAAAAAACGACAGTGTTACCCCTTATGTTTTTTTTCATGACGACCAATAAAAAAACGACAGTGTTACCCCTTATGTTTTTTTTCATGACGACCAATAAAATACGACAGTGTTACCCCTTAGGTTTTTTTTCATGACGACCAAAGAAAAACGACAGTGTTACCCCTTATGTTTTTTTTCAGTACGACCATTAAAAAACGACAGTGTTACCCCTTATGTTTTTTTTCATGACGACCATTAAAAAACGACAGTGTTACCCCTTATGTTTTTTTTCATGACGACCAATAAAAAAACGACAGTGTTACCCCTTATGTTTTTTTTCATGACGACCAAAAAAATGAGGGGTAACAGTGTTACCCCTCATGTTTTATTTGATAAAAACGACAGTGTTACCCCTTACATTTTTTTTCATGACGACCAATAAAAAAACGACAGTGTTACCCCTTATGTTTTTTTTCATGACGACCAATAAAATACGACAGTGTTACCCCTTAGGTTTTTTTTCATGACGACCAAAGAAAAACGACAGTGGCGTTTCTAGGTTTCTGAAACATCCGGGGCTTAGCCCAAGAGGGAATGGGACAGTGCGCGTGCGGCAAATTTTGTTGTATACTTTATTGCGCTTGCATTTTTTTTCATAATGCTTTACCTAAATAAACAAAATAGGCAGGTAATTATAGCTTTGAATAGCTACCTGACTGCTGCTTATCCCCAGACATCTAAAGTTCCATTCAAGTTATTTCAGAGTAAAATTAATACAAGTGAGACAGACCTTACATTACCTATATCAGGTGTGTCAAACTCATTTTCACAAAGGGCCAATCTATGATGAAATGATAATCATACTAAGGGCTGACATGGAGTTTGCTGACATGCCTTCTTTTTAATCCAAAAAGTAAAAACAACATATCTATGGATTATTGTATGCAACCTGCGTACAGGGTCTAGGTTTCATTTCAACATTTTGGGAGACAAATTATAGGTGGGGGGTATGGGGGTGCTCCCCCAGAAATGTTTGAGCGTCAAACACTTAATTTCCTGCATTCTGGTGGATTTTTATTCATCTATCTGTGCCTTTTCTGCATCATTTTATAGTGGAAATATTTTTTTTTCTGTGAAGGAAAAGACAACATTCAGGTTCCTAAAGAAACAACTATTATGGAATATAATGCTGTAAGGCTCTTAGGCATCCTGGATTTTTCAAAACTTTCTGCAAATTGAAAACATATCACATGTTTTGGGTATTTCTTTTTTAGGAATCATGACTCAGCACCAGTGTTAACTATTTATGACACTTAACATTGGTAATGAAATGACAGTCGGCATTGGAATCGAAAAGGGCAGCAGCTAGCTAGTTAGCTAAATTGTAACTTAAGGCAAAAGTTGGAAACAAATCCTGTTAGCATTCATCCTTAGACACTTGACACAATCAGTCATCAATATTGGCATGCTATTTAGCCTCATAGATTGGCCTATTTACAGACCACAAAAAACGGATATATTTTCTTCAATGCAAGTTCATAAATTCATGGCTTAAAATCTTGAGCAGTAGAACAGAAATTCCTAGCAGTAAGCTACGCAAGAGTCCTAACAAATGGGGGCATGTGCGACGTGTGGATATAGCCCAGGCTCTGCATGCAGCAAAAAAACAACAACATTATGTAGATTTTTTTTCTTATTTTAACAAAAAAGATTCGGGGCTAATCAAATTAGATCCGGGGCTTTAGCCCCGAATAAAACAGCCTAGTGTTACCCCTTATGTTTTTTTTCAGGACGACCATTAAAAAACGACAGTGTTACCCCTTATGTTTTTTTTCAGGATGACCATTAAAAAACGACAGTGTTACCCCTTATGTTTTTTTTCATGACGACCAATAAAATACGACAGTGTTACCCCTTAGGTTTTTTTTCATGACGACCAAAGAAAAACGACAGTGTTACCCCTTATGTTTTTTTTCAGGACGACCATTAAAAAACGACAGTGTTACCCCTTATGTTTTTTTTCATGACGACCAATAAAAAAACTACAGTGTTACCCCTTATGTTTTTTTTCATGACGACCAATAAAATACGACAGTGTTACCGCTTAGGTTTTTTTTCATGACGACCAAAGAAAAACGACAGTGTTACCCCTTATGTTTTTTTTCAGGACGACCATTAAAAAACGACAGTGTTACCCCTTACGTTTTTTTTCATGACGACCAATAAAAAAACGACAGTGTTACCCCTTATTTTTTTTTTCATGACGACCAATAAAATACGACAGTGTTACCCCTTATGTTTTTTTTCATGACGACCAGACAAACAACAGTGTAACCCCCTATGTTTTATTTGACAAATATCTACAGTGTTACCCCTTTTGTTTTTTTCATGACGACCTGCGAATTTTAAAGTGTTCTACCGGTACACTTTCAGAACAAGTTTATAAACTCATTTTTAGATCTTGTTGAGTTTGGTGAAGTTCTAACCCAGCTGACTCGTAAAATAAAAAGATCTCTAAAATGTGAATGCACATTGCATACACCTGTAGATGGCTACATGCAGATACAACACAGTGAGTTGAAACCTCCTAAATTATACCAGCACAAATATTTCACAATCTGAAAATACATAATTTTTACTTTTGTCTTTCAGAAAATAAATTAACACATGACGAGTCTATACGTTTCCTCTAGATCACCACCTAGTGTGGTATGGTATGTACGCGTCCACATTCTAAAGATCGGCCGCGGGACACATCGGAGAAAACTCTACGAGATCCGCTAATGCATTGAGGTTTTTTTTGTCAAATTCTGCTTAAAGTTTGTTTGGATTGCAAAACACAAGTCAAAAATTTGTTTTTGTGGATCATGAAATATCCATGTGGATATCAATTTACAAAGCAAACGTACAAGATATTTGCGGATTGGTGTCTTCTGTGGGGTATTGTCTTCTGCTTGCGTTAGAACTCTTCATACTCTTCATTGTGGGCGGCAGTAGCTCAGGAGGTAGAGCGGGTTGGCTGGTAACCTGAAGGTTGCTGGTTCAATCCCCGGCTCCTCCTAGCTGAGTGTCGAGGTGTCCTTGAGCAAGGCACCTAACCCTGACTGTTAGCTCCCGACGAGCTGGCAGTCGCCTTGCATGGTTGACTCCGCCGTCGGTGTGTGCGTGAATGGTGAATGTGAGGCAACATTGTAAAGCGCTTTGGGTGGCCGATGGTCAGAAAAGCGCTATATAAATGCAGTCCATTTACATTCATACCGATATTGGGGAGGTTGTATATCAGGCTCTGAAACTTATCTTCTTCCTCTCAATATAGTTTATAATGCACTATGCAGATTTGTTCTTGGTGGAACTTTCAAAACTCATTATTTTACAACGTTTGAAATTCTTTAACTGGTCCACTTCCATCATAAAAAGCGACAGCAACATGGGCTGCAGTTTTTTTAACTGTATATATTTCAATCACCCTCACTATTTAAAACCGTCAATGGTTCCTTCTATCTTTAATTATCAATCGACACACCAAAACAGCTCAGATCTTTGGCTTCTGTAGTCTCTAAATCAATAGCTAAGAAGATTTTAGTTATAAGCTCCGTCTGATTGGAATTATCTACCTGTAAATATTGCATCCATGTAACTTTGTCATTTGCATGTACCCGGTCTTTCTCTCAAAGGATCAGCGGTGCATCCCATAATGTCACAAAGGCTCCATAATTATGCTTTGTATTATTTATTACTTAAAGTGACTTTTATCACTTACTTAAAGTGTCAATCTTTAAATATGCTTAGTTTGAGTTGTATCTCCTAGTTTAATTATTTTGCATTTATATGTATTTGCCTTTGTTCATGTGTGTTTGTTTGTATGTTGTCTAATCTGGAATCGACCTACGTTTTCTTTGGTTATTTTATCTTTTTGTTCAATGTCTTCTCCAATTGTATTCGTCTGCCACTGACGTTAAGGACCCCCTTGACACGAGATGCTTCATCTCCAGGGATGCGTCCTAATAACGAAGGTCCACCTCCAAGCCTTGCAGAGGATATTGCTACGCTGCGGCGGTCGGTGACAGTTGAGACTGAAAGATGAAGAGCAGTCAGGATTTGTCTGTCACAGGGAGGAAAACAAAAGACGCGATACGAGGGGGCTGGTGTTTTATTTACCGCGACAGCGATCATTATCTTTAACCTCATTATTCTCAGGGAGCTGTGCTGGGTTTCTTCGACGGAGAAATCCGCTCCCGAGATTGCGTTGCCGAGCTCTGCTGCTCTGTTAATCGCTGTCGCCTGATTATGAATGTGGCTATTAAAGGAACAGCTGTAGCAGTCTGCACCATACCAATCTGAGTTTCCCCTCAAAGCAGACTGATCGTTTGGTGGTGGCGTGCCACACTGACAGACGCACACATACACAAACAGACACTCTCTCACAGAGGCACACGCACGCACCCACACACACGCACACGCACAAACCCTCCAGCCAACACGCACATTCATAAACGGACGCACACACATACATGGAGACACTTCACCTATCAAACACACGTTAATCTAACACACACACACAAACCAAGACACCAAGACATGCATCAAGACATGCAGACACACGTTCACACAAACACAAATGTGTTTGTGTTTCTATGCATACATGAATGTGTATGTATCTAAACAGAAATGTCAAAAGAACTGTGCAATCTGTGCCGTCTCTACTTAGTCAGTATATTTATGGCAGGGATGAGACGTATGCAGCGCATATCGAGGATCTATCGTCTCATCGCGCTCCATGTGAGGGTCCCAAGGAGTCACCGTGCTGGAGTCTCTTCTAACGTCAGCCATCGGAGCGTCCCGCCGCTGTAACGGCCATACATCTGCCCCCCCCCGCCGCCGTTTCATCTCCTATGCAGATGCAGACCCGCCGGAGCCAGTGATCATTCATCAGGCAACCGTCTCCAAACGGGAGCTGCTTCTGTCCTGCTTATTCATTATTCATCCCGGAGCTCCGGTCAGGGGCCGGCCCGAGACTGCCTCCCCCAGCCAGGAGCGCCGTGCCCTTAGTCCGGCCTCCGTCCCCAAGGGGCCCTTGATATTTGTTGTTGTGCTCTGTGCATATCGTCTTGTTTATCCGAAGCGGCCCTCGCTCCAGAAACAAGGTAGAAGCGGCCCCCTCCTCCACGTTAAGGGTATTCCTGCTGTAATTTCCCCATCCTGCGGATTGATAGAGAGCCCTGTCTTCGGCTAATTAGATTGTTTATTACCGGGCCTCGTGATGAAGCGCTTGATGCCCGGCAACTGACACACGCGCGAGCCGGCAGAGGAGGGAAAGCGGAGGCAGCGCCGGGGTAGAGATGCAGCGTTCCTATTAAAAGCAGCCTCTCGTGATACTTCAGCACCGCCCCCCTCATGAATAAGTCCAATATACCAGGACGCCTATGGAAGGGCGTGGATAGATATGTTAGGCCGCGCTCCGTCCCGGCACTTCGCTGTGTACAGTATTTAATTCAAATTACACAAAGCGAGCCAGAGCATCAAACCGACATCTTAACCCCGGCTGAGCGAGAGGAATTAGCTTTCCGGTGCTGGGCAGCGCCCAGAGTCTGTGAGCCTTCCTGGTGTCTCGCCTTGAACCCTGGAGGAATGTGCCGTCTCTGTATTATTATTACCACTTCAAAGAGCCGTTCGCTTCCCTGGGTGTCTACAACATGCATTTAGAGATCCATCTTCTTCCACCGGCGTGATCCAACCCCCACCCCCCCCCCCCCCCCCCCCACCCTGAAGCAGGATTCATGTTATTATTGCATTAACAAACCTGTGGCCGTGGAGTACACCAGCTCTGCTATGTTTTCCAGGCAGCCATTTTGTAGCGTTTTTTCTCCGCTGCTGCTCTGATTTGATTCGTTTTCAGACAAAAGCACGCGTTTGCGACGGCCCACCTCTTATCGTTCAGTGGGTCGCGTGTCAAAGACTTACAGAACACAACGATTTTTTTTAATAAATAACACAGAGTCAATAGTGTTACTATAGCTGCTCTTCCAAGTCGACGGGTTTTTGTGTGAAGTGCATTCTTCTCGACGGTTCGAGATCAGGAGCCTTCTCTTCTTCTTGTGTGTTTTCCGAGCTCCAAGGATGTGTGAGGTTTATAAATAGAGCTTGGGCACATTCCCTCCAGCCCGTCATCATATGTAAGTGGAGCGTTGGCTAGGGCCCGCAGGCCCCCCACACAACCCCTCACAATACTGCCAGTGGTGCAATTTTCCCAAGACCCCCAAGGGCCAATAATTCTCTTTGTAGGTTCGCTGGCAATTTGTTAAGCGGCGGATCGCGGAGACACAGGAAGAGGGGAAGAATTACCACCGAGCAAGTAATTGCTCCGAACCAGATATTCTATTGGATTTCAGGGCTACCTGAACCACTTCCCTTTATTATCTCCTTATAATCTAGCGGTGTAAATCAGCGGTATAGAGAGGGCAAGACGCCGCTGAAAGCAGCACTCCGCCCTTTACCGATTCCTCCGCGCAGCCCCGACAAGGCGAGGCGTGCATTTGAATGCGACGGCACCGTTATGCTAAAGGAGTCAGGTATATTTTCCCTTTCCTTGACTGTGTTTTATTGCTTTTGTATCCATGCATACGGTCTGCTGAGCCTCAAAGCTCAGAGCCTCCGCCAGAGGAAGTTCTGCTCTCTCCCACAGAGACACCGATCCTGTTTTGCCTGAAGCAGCTCATTTGCATGCTGTGATTGGGTGATGTACTGATATCAAGGACATCGACCGGCGCTCGGGAGAATCTGTGTGAAACGTTGTCCAATGTGTAAACATTGGACAACGTTCAGACATCAAAGACATCAAACTGAATTCATCAGTGCTGATATCATTGTGTGTGTTCCATCGGTCTGAATCAAACCAAATTTATGAAATCTACAGGATCATTTTTATCGTAAACTAGTATGAGCTATTGAGTCAAACCAGTATAGTATAATGGAAATAGGGCCACTGGTTGATTCGTCATAATACCTTTTAAGGGATAAATAATCCCTAATAAGTAAATACATTTTTTAATGAAATAACTCTTTAGGCAAAATCACTGCATAGGGAAAACATTGATCCATAAAGCAACATGTGCTCCACTGTCAAACTTGCATTAAACTTTGAAAGGGAAGAAAAATAATAGTGTACTGTGAAAGGGTGATGAAGCACCACGACGCGAAGCGTAATGTACTCATTGATTATCCTGACTGTTAGCTACCTTTTGTATTTCTTTGCAGCAGATGTTTTCTACTTTGTTTGGTATTCTGGCAGAGTTTCCCCAAGTAAACCTAAAATAGAAATGATGTATGAAATCCGTCAACAAACATGGTTGTGATTGTGATGAGGAGTAGAGAAATGACAGTTATTTGTTATTATGATGATTGTTGTATGGCTGAAACGAAGGCATTGATATGGCAATGCTAGCAGCTGCTCCGGACTGAGGGGCGGGAGATTGACATCGATGTGTGTCACAACAGAGTGGGCCAGCTGACCAATCAGAGCAGAACAGGCTTTACTGGAGGGGGGGCCTTAAAGAGTCCGGAGCAAAAACCAGATGTTTTCTAAAGAAGGTTGAAAGCGGATCTGCTGCAGTGAACAGAGAATAATAGAGAATAATAAGGTGTAATTTTAACATTAAAGCATGTAAACCTTCTCCAGTAGAACCCCCAACTAAAATTATTACCTTCAAAAGTGCCACTAGATGACCCCTTTAATAACAGCCTGCCAGGTGGGCGAGGAACAGAGCAAGGTAATCACCTCTCCTTCCTCTTCTTTAGTCTTGTGTTGTCGTATCCATGGAAAGGAAATGCTAAAAATACTTGTTCACTTCAGGGAGAGTGTATTATCTTTGTTTCGATTTGTGCACAGGGACCAATGTGTGCAAATGCGACAGTAAGACAAACGACTCCATAACGCCTTCATCACTGCACTGACAGTTAACCATGACACATCCGTGAAAGTCAAAATCACATTTATCTTTTTTCCGCTACAAAGTCAATTATTCACAATCAACCTGTAATTGATTGTAAGATAGCACGGGCCTGTTAATGATCAGGGTTAGACTTGCCTGAGGAGTAGCATGAAGGGAATTAATATTCAAATGACGGAGCGGATGTGAGACACTACTTTAATTCACCACAACTGATTTGATAATCCAACCACGACCCTTCCCATAGTATAGACAATGACAGAGTCAAACAGGTTATTAAACGTCTTTAACAAACTATTACTCCCAAAGGTACCACGTCTTGTTTGATCACACGAAGATTCAATAAACGCCAGACGGTATTCAAATTAAAGCCAGCGTACATCTATGGAATAAAAACGATTCAATACATTGAAACGAAAAAGACGAATTAAAGAAGCGGCTTTAACCAAAACCTCCCTGTTCTCCGCCACGTGATGCGTGTGCGCTCGCGTT
>NC_082391.1:22477873-22500373 GCF_031168955.1 Gadus macrocephalus | reverse complement strand
GGAGCCGGCTGGAAAATCAAACAACAGACCGAATAGCTTCTCTCGTATCCTTCTCCATTGTCTTCCTCTGACTACAACTGAAACTGCCGCGCAACCTAGACGTCATCGTTCTCAGCCACTCCCTCTGTTCGCTGATTGGACCGCCAGAAATCTGGTTTCCATGCAACGCATTTACATTAAGCAGACCCAGACATAGTACTGAAGTGAAATGAAAATTGAGTGGAAGTAGGTAGGTGGGCGGTGCCAGGCTACCACTCCACCGTGGTCCAACCCAAAACCAAAACTGTCCTCAAACTGGTTCAAACTGGTTCAAACTCTGCTTCAACGCGACTTCGGAGGATAGAGTGAGCCGTCGACTAAAGGCTCCGCCCCCTCTAGGAAGACTCCGCCCCCTCCAGGAAGAGTGAGGCCGGGGTGATGATTGATACCTGATGGACAGGCCGGGGGTAGGACAGAGCGGAGGGCGTGCTGTCATTGATGCGAGGACCGTACATTAAGCCTGTCCTCTCCTCAGTTCAATCCTCCCTCCATCCCTCCCTCCCTCCCTCCCTCCCTCCATCCATCCTCCCTCCCTCCCTTCCTCCCTCCCCACCCTTCCTTCCTCCCTCCTCTCTCCCTTCCTCCCTTCCTCCCTCCCTCCCTCCCTCCCTCCCCCCCTCCCTCTGCCTCTAGCAGGAGGAAGTCAACCAGTAGGAGTCCATCTCCTTTTGTTGTTGTTGTTGTTGTTGTTGTTGTTGTTGTTGTTGTTGTTGTTGTCGGAGGTCTTGGTGGGCGACGTTACACGCGTGAGGACTCCCATAATGAGGTCGTCTTTCAGAGCACATCGCCATAACACGCTCGTTGCGTGTCACCGTGGCTCGCTTTGGCCTCTGCTGTCTCCCGGGCCGCTCCTGTAGGCCGGTGGGCCGCGTTCCAGCGTGGGCGGGGGGGCACGGGGGGTGGGGGGGTGGGGGCCCATAACACCAGCATCTGTCAGGGAAGGACGTGGGGGGGGGGGGGGGGGGGGGGCAGACTACTTTCCATGCAAAGCAGCAGTGATATCAACAGTGGGGCAGGGGAGGAAAAGAAGTGACGTGAAATTAAATCAGTCAGTCTGTGTGTACTTTGAACCGCGCCGGTTCGAGCCGCCGTATAAATATGCTCAAAGACGCAGTGGAGGACGGGAGAGCACCGCGGCCCTTAACAGCTTCGGCTTCTTCGTTTTATGTTTTGAGGCGCGGTAATGTTTAAGAAATGCAGCGAAGGGTGCCGTGCGTCTGCAGACGTCAACGTGTTATCATTATTTTAATGTGCTCGTGTTAGTGGTGGGTTGGTGGGAGAAGGCTCCTATTGTCTCTGACAAACGAGCCAGCGACGCGAGACGACGGAGGTTCATCCAGTAGTTTGTTGTTTATATATCGTTGTGCGATGCGTTTAAACAAATGATGGCCATGGAAGTGAAATGGTAGAAAGCATCTGAACGTACCGGAAGTCTTGAAATGTCTCGCGGACTTACGAGTGAGTCAACTTCTTTTCAGGATAATTGAAGAGAAAGCCTTTATTCAACTGAAACCTTCGACTAAATACTAAAGGTTGGCAAACGGAAACATCCTCCAGATCACATCATCGTTGTGGTTTTGCCTTCACATTCATTTCATATGCTTGTGTTAAGCAGTTTTAAAAGTTATGGAGCTTAATGTTTCACAATAAATAATAAAAGTTCTTCACAACTGTTTCTTATGCTGAAAAAGAAAGGACTTTAGTCCAAAACGTCGCACTCTGCAACATAGTTATGTTGACCCCGTCTAAGACGATGTTTACCAGTACACTACTGTTCAGCCAGGAGTGGAGGCAACCTTTCTCTCGTTCTCCGGTACTCAAACGGTGGGCAGCATCAAAAATCTAAATCAGAAGCTCAACAAACAGACAGCCATCCCCACAAGCACTTACAACGCAAGACTTATTCTGACAAAATCAATACTCAAGCACACACAGAAACATTTACAGCCGGAAGCATGCTAGGGCAGGAGCATTACATCCAGCATAACTTCGATATGCCCCCCTGCTGGGGCAGACTACCGTTAAACTGTGGCTCCATGGTGCCTTGTTTATGGCAGACTATCCAGACCTTTAAGGGGTAAAGTTCTGCACTTCTATCACCGTAACTCTGCAGCACAACCATCTGGAAGAGGTCCATCCCAGAGATCAATAGAGGTGGAGTCTTAGGTTGAACTTTGACTCATCTCTGAGTCCGATGTTCTTGTCTTTGTCAAGAGGACGTATCTGGAGCAAGAAGTAAGCCATCCAGTATGGCTAATAGTGCTCTGACATACCGCTGCTCTCTGTTTCTGTCAAGGAATGTGAGTTGTATTGTATGAAAAGCAAAAGATGCCCCGTGATCAAGGTTCTCTGTTAATAGCACGAAGTGGGTTTGGAAGAAATAATAATTATTGAAATTCCCCACTTTACTGTATTTTAATAACTGATTGCACCCAACACATTCACATTTATAATTGAAGAGAATTTTTTGGATAAAATTTGTAATGCATTATCATATTAAATATATTAAGTTGTGGAGAGCTTGGTGCATTTTAATATTAGGAGTAGATGTTTTTTTTACTCAGAACTCGGTTTATGAAGGTCTCGTGGTTCCAATATCTTAACTATTAAAATGTCTAAACACTGGGACAACATATTTTGGGACGACAAGTCTTGTGATAAAAAATCATTATTTTAATACATTCAGAATAAATCTCCTCCGTGTATCTTATCTTCAAGACCACTTTAGGAATCGGGTGAGATTGCGACCTGACGCTAGGTGTCACCCTTGTGACTTTAAAACCGACTTCCTCGAAAGGATGCGATTGAAGCGAGGTTCGCTCTGTGAGAGGCAGGGCGGGGTGGAGAGGGAGAGACAGCCAGGGCATGAAGGAAATGCTGGCTTTGAGTGAGTGGAACCAGTGAGTGAGGGCCGACTCCTTTAAAGAAAACTGTTTCCACCCTATTTGAATGCAATACAAATGGGAGATGGCGGGCCTACATTTCATCATTCTTGATTTCTCGTTTTTTCACCGAACAGCCTAGGGCTTGTATGTTAGAGGTAAACGTCATCCGAAACGTTTAATTGATCATGCTAATAGTAGTTCCTCATGATTGCAGTCGCAGTGGCCCACCACATCAATATTGATCGTTTGATTTGCTGTATTGGCTTAGTGTTGAATGATTGGTGCTATAGGCTGTCATCAAAAGCGTGCGTAATTACATTGGAGTCATGCATATTTATTGAGAGAGACAGTTAGGCAGACAGAGACTCGGAGCGAGGCGGAGAGGAAGGGAGGGGGGACACCCAAACATAAACCCATGTTAAATCATCGGGTAGCCTACAATCAGGTAACCCTAACCTCAACTGCCTTCAAAATAATAAAAGGCTGATTAATAACGTATAATAAAATAAACGTGTGTATCAGTCATAGTTGTGGGGTGGGGTCTTCAGAACCGCTGCGTGCCCCCGGTAGGAGTTGAGCGCGTTATTGGGCCGAGCGGTCGGGGATCTCAACTCAATCGGAACGCTTTGAATACGCGTGGCCCCTGTTTGGTTAGTAGCCGTAGGCCTACTACCGGGGTTTGTAAGGTTATGTATTTTGCTAATGTATATTTTAGAAATAAACGTTGACGTTGTGGCTATCCCAGCATCAGTGTGGCTATCCCATTAGCAGTGTGGCTATCCCAGTAGCAGTGTGGCTATCCCAGTATCAGTGTAGCTATCCCAGTATCAGTGCGGCCATGAGTTTCTACCTGTCGTCCTCGTCTATAGGGGCTGGTGCATCATAATGCATCTTGGGTGTTTGTGTCGGCGATACCAAACACCATCACGTCCCACGACATGCCTGCTCCTGTAGTTCTGTGACGTGGAGGCGATCGTGGTGATGTGACGTCACGATGCGCTTCCTCCATAAAAATAGAGCCAAACTGTCTCGAACTACATACTCAACAACTACACACACGCATGTAAGCGTCAACACACTCTGAGCAACGCACCTCAGATACTGTATTAAAGAATTCTCATGTTTAGGTGAGAAAACACACACACACACACACACACACACACACACACACACACACACACACACACACACACACACACACACACACACACACACACACACACACACACACACACACACACACACACACACACACACACACACACACACACACACACACACACACACACACACACACACACACACACACACACACACACACACACACACACCCCTACCCAGTGAGGACCCAGAGAGACACACACACACAGCCTGTAGCCAACAGGATTAATTGCATTCAGACGCCCTGACTGCAGAAGCAGCACAGGTAGTCAGTCGGCCAAGGCAAGTTTCAGTGCTTTGCTCTGCTTTACCCCGCCCACCAGCAAATCCAACCCTCCCGTGTGAGCCCTGATTGGCTGAGGGGGGTGCGGGTTCCGAGACGGCGGGGAGCTGAGCTGTGTGCTCGCCAGTGTGCGCCAGTGATGCGAGAGGAGCGCGTGTCGGAGTCAACTATACGCAGCCGTTTGGCACCGGGTGGACCTTTTTTTGCCTCAATCTGGCGGGACGCTTTTCGGTTCCCCCTGCGCTGTGATTATTATTATTACGCATGAAATGATGTCGAGGCTGTAGGCTCGTGTCTTTTTTGCCTCTACTCTTGTGCGTGGTTTAAAATATTTTCCGTGGATTTTTCTACCGAGGAAGGACTACCGAGTTGTGTGTGTAGCCAGTGTTCCCGATCCCGGGAGCCGAGGAACTTAATTGGGAAGTAAACGCGTGAAGACTTCAAAAGTCTGGAGAGGAGAGCGAATCCGCGTCGGTAAGGAGAAGATCACCGCGGAGCTGAGCTGTGGTCGAGATATTCCTGCAGCACCTGTGTTCTCAGAGCACCGGGACTTAAGATGCTGAATAATTCCGCGGTGGCAGATGATTTCTGAGATTTCCTTTTTAATCGAACGCGAGGGAGAACGGAGGAGTATCTCTCGTCAGCTCTTCTAACATCCCCACTGCATGTTGTGTGCAAAATGCGACTAAAAATGCTCCTGGCATCGGGGAGACTTTGACACGGACATTTGATCGACATTTTTTCCCCAAACATCGGAGGACCGTTCATTTTGCCTCTACTCCTCCATAGGAATTTCTTTCCTTTTTTTTGTCTTATTAATTTTACGCGCCCTTAACATGGACATGTTATCGTCCGAGTGGCGCCTGACCCTGCTTTGTGGCTTCACAGGAGCCGAGCGTCTTTCCACGGGTGAACCTCTTCTCTGAGGACCCTCGCTATGCTCCACCGTGCCTCTCCTCCCCGGTGTGTTTCTCTCCTCCGCAGTGGACCAAAGGATACGCTCTGCCCCCCAAAAGTAGAATGAATCACTTTCCTGAGAATTATCTCCACGATGGTTTTCTGAAGGAACGTCCGCTCCACATTTCATCGGACATTTCAATGAGTTGAGTAAGTGGGAACATTTTTGCCTATTTTGTGTGTGTGACATGCAATCGCGTGCGTAACCATCTTACGGTGCGTCTCAAGAGAAACTCAACAGGTACAATGCAATCCAGGGAGATGGAATTAATAAACATTGTTTTGGTTATCCTCCTGTTTTTGGTCGGGAGCGACGCAGTGATCAATCTGAAATACGGAATAAACGAAGAGATGAAGCCGGGGTCGGTGATTGGGAACGTAACAAAGGACGCACAGAAGCAGGGGTTCCAGATCGCACCGCAGCCCCCCTATTTACGGGTGATTTCTAACTCGGAGCCCCGCTGGGTGGAACTGAGCCCGGCGGGAATCCTCACCACCCAGATGAAAATCGACAGGGATGTAGTGTGTCGACAGAACCCCAAATGTGTCATTTCCCTGGAGGTGATGTCAAACTCCATGGAGATTTGCGTTATCAAAGTTGAAATTGAGGATTTGAACGACAACGCACCCCGGTTCCCCACGAGCCACATTGACATTGAGATCTCCGAGAACGCCTCCCCCGGTACCCGGTTCCCTCTAGAGGGGGCAAGCGATCCGGATTCGGGAGTATTCGGTGTTCAGTCATACTCCATCACCCCGAATGAGCTCTTTGGTCTGGAGATAAAGACCAGGGGGGACGGCTCCAAGATCGCCGAACTGGTGGTGCTGAAGTCGCTGGACAGGGAGACCCAGTCCCACTACTCGTACGAGATCAGCGCAGAGGACGGAGGAGACCCGCCAAAGATAGGCGCGGTGCAGCTCAACATCAAAGTCACCGACTCCAACGACAACAACCCCGTGTTCGACGAGTCGGTGTACACCGTCAGCGTGATGGAGAACTCCCCGGGCAACACGCTGGTCATAGACCTGAACGCCACGGATCCCGACGAAGGGACCAACGGAGAGGTGGCGTACTCCTTTAACAGTTACGTCACGGAAAAAACGAGGGAGGTGTTCAAAATTGACTCTCGGACAGGTGTCATCACGGTCCACGGGGAGCTGGACTACGAGAACGCGCAGATCTACGAGCTCGACGTGCAGGCCAAAGACCTGGGCCCCAACTCCATCCCGGCGCACTGTAAGGTCACCGTGAACGTGATGGATACAAACGACAACCCGCCCATCATCAACCTGCTGTCCCTGAACACGGAGTTGGTGGAGGTGAGCGAGAACGCGGCCCGCGGCTACGTGATCGCCCTGGTGCGGGTGTCCGATAAGGACGCAGGGGCCAACGGCAAGGTGCAGTGCCGGCTCCAGGGCAACGTGCCCTTCAGGCTGCAGGAGTACGAGAGCTTCTCCACAATCCTGGTGGACGGTCGGCTGGACCGGGAGCAGAGGGACACGTACAACCTCACCATCCAGGCCGAGGACAGCGGCACCCCGCCTCTACGCGCCACCAAGTCCCTGGTGGTGAAAGTCACCGATGAGAACGACAACCCCCCACACTTCCTGAAGCCCCACTACCAGGAGATGGTGATGGAGAACAACCTCCCCGGCTCGTGTCTACTGGCGGTCTCCGCCGAGGACCCAGATCTGGGCATGAACGGCACCGTGTCCTACTCCATCGTGCCCGGGGAGATCAAGCGCATGGACATCAACACCTACGTCAGCATCAACCCGTCGGGGCGCATCTTCTCCATGAGGTCCTTTGACCACGAGTACATGAGGACCTTCGACTTCAAAGTGCTGGCCCGGGACAACGGGGACCCCTCGCTGTCCAGTAACGCCACCGTGCGCATCGTGGTGCTGGACGTCAACGACAACACGCCCGTGGTGACCCAACCCCCGCTGGTCAACGGCACCGCCGAGGTGTCTGTCCCCAGGAATGCGGGGGTGGGCTTCATGGTGACTCAGGTGAAGGCGGACGACTACGACGAGGGGGAGAACGGACGGCTGACCTACACCATCTCGGAGGGCGACCGGGCCTTCTTCGAGATCGACCAGGTGAACGGGGAGGTGCGCTCCACGCGGATGTTCGGGGAGGGGGCCAAGTCCACATACGAGATCACGGTGGTGGCCCGGGACCACGGGAAGCCCTCGCTGTCTGCTTCGGCCTACATCGTGGTGTACCTGTCAACGGACGAGAAGACCCAGGAATCTATCGGACCCGTAAACCTGTCTCTGATCTTCATCATCGCCCTGGGCTCCATCGCCGCTATCTTGTTTGTCACCATGATCTTTGTTGCGGTCAAGTGCAAGCGGGATAACAAGGAGATCCGAACGTACAACTGCAGGTACCGACAACTCCTCCTCTCTAATCTGTGTCTCTGTCCCTACGATGGCTGCGTTATGCTCCTACATTCAAACTAGCAGACCTGTGTGTGTGTGTGTGTGTGTGTGTGTGTGTGTGTGTGTGTGTGTGTGTGTGTGTGTGTGTGTGTGTGTGTGTGTGTGTGTGTGTGTGTGTGTGTGTGTGTGTGTGTGTGTGTGTGTGTGTGTGCGCGTGCGTGCGTGCGTGTATGCGTGTGTGGGGGGGGGGTGCTCGCGTGTCTTTCTCTGCTCACTGTAGTGCAGGCGAACTCAAGAGAGAGAGAGAGAGAGAGAGAGAGAGAGAGAGAGCGAGGGACAGAGAGAAAAAGAGACAGGGGGAGAGAGAGAGAGACAGAGAGACAGAGAAGAGAGAGAGAGAGAGAGAGAGAGAGAGAGAGAGAGAGAGAGAGAGAGAGAGAGAGACAGAGAGAGAGAGACAGAGAACGAGAGAGAGAGAGAGCACTTGACTAGTTGTGCATCGCTTCTGTCGTAGTAGTGCATGAGGGGGCCCAAAGTGAGTCGTCGATATGGACTACAGTGCACATGCCTCTGTTAAATTGGGCTTAAATCGTCTTGCGTCTGAAGAGGCAGTGCGCTATTTTTGCGGATTACATTAATTCATTCGATCCTTAAATTGCAACCAATTGGCCCATAAATACTCGTTCCAACTGTCATGTCCAATTTGTGGGTGTGCTGCCGCCGGCCAATTAGGTGCTAACTGGTTCATTATTAGTCTTACATATATATTATTTAAAGTATTTGTCATGGCTGCTTGTCTAGATTAACAGTTCATATTTTATTAACATGGCTTGCTTACCTTCAAACATTTGAAAGATAATGTTTATTTTTCTACTGCTACTAAGAAAAGTAGTTAGAAGAATAAGTGTAGGGGGGGAAATATGCCGCCAAAAATATAACCTGCTGTGCTAGCATAGGCTATAAATAAATAAATATATATATATATATATATATATATATATATATATATATATATATATAATATACAAATAAATAGGCTACATCACGAAAAGTCAAATAAATGGCAAAAAATTCAAAAACAAAAGTCTCGAACGACCTGCGGTCGTGGTTATTATTTTATACACTTTCTTAAATTGTATTGACTATTGCCAGTTTCCCCTTATTTAAAAACGAAACATGAAAATAATAGTCAAACACAGGTTTGTTTCCAGAACTTAGATAGTGAAAGTTCGGTTCTGTTCATTGTGAACATCCGCACGAGCCTTTGATTCCACCATATGTTGTATTTTCCTATACATTTACATATAGATTGGATTCCTATCGCCTCATAATTTAGTTTAATATATATAAATATATATCAAATATAAAATTAGATCTGTGAATTCCTCCGCTATGGACTCGGTTCCACACAGCAAGCAGGGCCTTGGTGTTGGCTGACTCAACCCATCTCTGAGTGAGCCGTGAGCCATTGGAGGGAGATTGAGGCTGTTCTCGTTTGGTGAACACGTGATCACGATCTGCTCACTTCTACACCAAACCACCCCTGTTGTCATGTAGGCAACAGTTCTGATGATGTCGTACCTGTTTCTACGGGCATACATCACGAAGGGGAACAACGGCAATAATGTGACATAGCCACGTTTCGATAATATGGGACTAAAAAAACGGTTTGAAGGTGACAGCATCTGCAATGGGATGAAAAGGAAAGATTAATGTGGAGATCCACCCACGTGGGGACCTCTAATGCTGTGTGTCAGTTCTCCCGCTGGGTGTTTTAATTGCCATTGATTTGCTCGTCGCAGTGTAGCCACCTCAAATCTAAGGAGCGCTTATCTGCAATTTATTGCCTGTCCTCTATCTGACTCTGAAGATATTTCCCTGTCTCCGGTTTTAAATGTTCAGCTCAGACAGCAGGGAAGGAGAACAAGAAAGATATAGGGGGTGAGCGAGAGAGAGAGAGAGAGAGAGAGAGAGAGAGAGAGAGAGAGAGAGAGAGAGAGAGAGAGAGAGAGAGAGAGAGAGAGAGAGAGAGAGAGAATTAAAATATTCCGTTGTTTTTTGACCCCATGCAGCCTTCGGTAAATCACTTGTTGGTGACAGTTAAAGTTGTTTTAATTGCGAGACACCAAACAAAAGAAAAATGGCAAAGTAAATTGCTACTGTCTGCCCACTGAAATGTTAGAAGAAAAGCCCAGCGAGATAAGACCATAATGGCATCCTGGTAAGTAATGGAGGTGGTGGCAGAAAGCAGTGTTAAACGTCACGATTCCAGACAAGGTGGTCTTACACGGTCTTAATGTATGTTAATTTGTAAACGCTGAAAAGGAAAGGAGAACAAAGCAAAACATCTTCCCCAGATGCCCGCCAGTTGGCATCTGTGGAATACACCTGGTCGGCGCTGGACGAGTGTGTTCCACACGGCGACTTCCATTCGACACACCAACCGCTGTGCATACACGTCCATGTCTGAAGAAAGACATGGATGTTTCTAGAAAGGCGAAGCAGGCCAAGCGGCCATAAAGCACGGTTGTGTCGCTCATTTGGGGTAATTACGGTCAAAAACGCCGGGCTCGAGCTAGCCGGAGCCTCAGAGGCTATCCGGACGGATGTGGATGTGCGGTCCTTCTGCACGCCGCACAGCCGCGGGGGCTTAGCGCCCGAGCTAAAGAAGGAAGGAGAGAACATGAGTGTGGGCTGCATGCTTGAACACGGCCGCGGATGTTTTGTCGCGCTGCTTTCGCATCATTGCTTCCCTCCTCGCGTGCGTTGCCTCGTGTGTGCGTTGCCTCGTGTGTGTGTGTGTGTGTGTTGCGGGCCGCCTCCCCATTCCCCGTTGCATGTTGTTTGCATTGTGTGTGCACCCGTCTGTGACGTGGGGGGCTGCAGAGCATGCGAACGCAGAGACCCCGTCGCAGGGGCAGAGAGCTCCTGGGCGGACGCCAAGGGGGGGCTTGGAAGTCATCTCCAGGGACGGCGTCCCCCCCCCCCCCTCCCCCTTCCGCCCAGGAGCCTCTGCGCCTGGCAGCGAGCAGCCCGGAGGGGCCCGGCCCCGACCCCACGCGTGGGACGGGGCGCGGCGCCGCCTCGGCTGTGTGGAGGACAGGGGCGGACGGTCCGCTGCTTTATTGAGTCTGTTCAGTTTCTTCTACTTGCGCAGGGTGGCGGAGTACTCGTACGGCAACCAGAAGAAGTCGAGCAAGAAGAAGAAGCTGAGCAAGAACGACATCCGGCTAGTGCCCCGCGACGTGGAGGAGACGGACAAGATGAACGTGGTGAGTTGCTCGTCTCTCACCTCCTCGCTCAACTACTTCGACTACCACCAGCAGAGCCTACCCCTGGGCTGCAGGCGCTCCGAGAGCACCTTCCTCAACGTGGAGAACCAGAATTCGCGCAATGCCGCCCCCAACCACGGCTATCAGCACACCTTCACGGGCCAGGGCCAGCAGCAGCCCGACCTGATCATCAACGGCATGCCGCTGCCAGAGGTGAGACCGCCTCCTCTCTGCTCTGTCCTACGAGCCATGTTGGGGATAAACCAAGGGGGGGAGAGAGACATGGAGGGAGGGGGAGGGAGAGGGGGAGAGAGACATGGAGGGAGGGGGGAGCGAGACATGGAGGGAGGGGGAGGGGTAGAGAGACATAGAGGGTGGGGGGAGGGAGAGGGGGAGAGAGACATGGAGGGAGGGGGAGGGAGAGGGGGAGAGAGACATAGAGGGAGGGGGAGAGAGAGAGAGGGGGTAGAGAGACATAGAGGGAGGGGGAGAGAGGGAGGGAGGGAGGGAGGAAAGAGAGAGAGAGGGGTAGAGAGACATAGAGGGAGGGAGTGGGAGGGAGGGAGGGAGGAAAGAGAGAGAGAGGGGTAGAGACACATAGAGGGAGGGAGTGGGAGGGAGGGAGGAAAGAGAGAGAGAGGGAGAGAGAGATCAAATGTTCAAAATCAAATTAAGATGATCTAGTCAGCTCATGTTTCTCCAATAGTGGAATTCATTTTACGCCGTTTGCAAGGGTATTAATATATTAAAAGGTGATTTCCAAGGTCATGGTTATTTATAATGTCATTAGAAACGGGATTGGATTGCATGTATGTAACGCTCAGCTCATTAACCGGGAGAAATGCTTTTGAAATTGCCGTGCGCGGTCTTATTAGCCCGGTGGAGCGAGATCCTTCAAGGCATTTAAGGACACGGCACCCGGCCGCCGACCGGGGAGGAAACGCTGCCCAGCCCAATCGGGATCCCTGACAAAATTGATTATTTGGCTCCTCTTGCTATAGCCGTTTTTCAGTGCACGTGGATTTATTTGTGTTTGTGTGTGTGTGTGTGTGTGTGTGTGTGTGTGTGTGTGTGTGTGTGTGTACTGAGGTGCTTCAGAGGAACAGGATGTGGATGACTTGCCAAATGCATTGACCCAGCAAGCGCTGCTCGTTCAGATGTCTTTTTGGGGGTTTTAGCAGAGAGAGAATAATCGTTGCCTCGATATTCTCTCTGCACCTCCTCCTCCTCCTCCTCCTCTCCCCGCCATCTCTGCTCCGGCCCTTTCAGCCACAATTAACGGTCAAGGTGTTCCTTCTCATGCATAGCTTCGCCCTGAGCCTCGCTCAATATGATTTGGTCTATTGACATGCACTGGGTGGCTGCCACAGAGCGCTGAAGGTCTTCCTTGGAGAAGGTGTTTGCGCTGACAGAGGCGTGCACACCGACCAGCTGATTTTAGGATTATGGATCTTTCCCTCAACCTGAACCGACATATTGGATTTGTTTAACAACTGGTCTTCCCGCCATAAATATCCCCCTCTCAGGGGAGGCAGTGGTTGAGTGTGTGTGTGTGTGTGTGTGTGTGTGTGTGTGTGTGTGTGTGTGTGTGTGTGTGTGTGTGTGTGTGTGTGTGTGTGATCGGAGGGGAAGAGGGGTGTGTAGGAATCGGTCACACATGTCACCCCCACAGAGTACACTCTCACGGTCAGCGGCAAATAAACTCCAGCACTCCCATGCTCACATGTCCAGAATTGATTACACCAATCTCCATCTGACATGTAGTGAGAGGGGAGGGACAGTGGCGGCCCTAAATCCACAGCAAAAACACAAGATGGCTATTGATCCATCGACGGGGTGATCCGGGGAGAGAACTGGGCATCAATGCCTCCTCCCGGTGATCAATGACACCCATTTACAGGCCTACCGACTCACCGGGACGAGCTGAGATTTATATCGAGGCAAGGTGTAAGCTAGTGGCTTTCGTTTTGTTGTGCTTTCTTTTTACACGTATAATAATGTGTCGTGTAGGAATCAATTGATTTCTAACCGCCACAGAGTTGGAGCGGCCTCAGGTCCGTGGACGGAGTGTGCCGGCCGGCCCACAGCAGGTACTTGTGGTGATGAGTAGATCGTCTTCGCTGTGGCCAGCGGTAATCATGTTATTTCCCTCTCTGAGGGCCAAAAATGAGATAAACCGCTATTGTTGCGAAGGGGAAAGCTTTTTCCATGGGGTGGAAGCATCCGGCCTATAGCCTGTGTCCGTCTCAAGCACCCAATCAAAGCGCTTTTACTGCGGGATTAGGAGAAGCACCTTTGTCTCAGCTAATGAAAATAGAGTGGCCCGTGAATGGGGCTTTGCGGGCGGATTTTGAAGATCTCATATGTCGGGGCGTCGGATTCCTTTTGAGGGGGACCTTTTAATGGGACGGGCTGGCAGGGATCAGAGGCGGCAGGATGGGCGAGCGAGGAGGGGAGAAACGTGTTCAGATGCCAGGTGTTCTGAGACCTACTGCCTCTCTCTCTCCCTCACGTCGCTGGACAGGGCCTGACAAAGGCGGGCGCTGATTAACATGCAGGTTGAGTCGCGTGGTCGCATTGCACATGACGTTGACAAACATCCCTTTGACCTAGTCTGTGCATCTCACAGACACACTCTCTGTGTGTCTGTGAGATGAGAGAGAGAGAGAGAGAGAGAGAGAGAGAGAGAGAGAGAGAGAGAGAGAGAGAGAGAGAGAGAGAGAGAGAGAGAGAGAGAGAGAGAGAGAGAGACGAAGGAAGGGCATACATTGACATCCAGCAGGTCGTACCGGGATAGCAAACAGCAATAGCCGTATCTATAATGCGTTCCATCCTCTTGATTCTGACAGCTGTCAAACACAGTTGCCATCCATCAAAATGGCCCCAGCTTGTGTTTTGTGTCGTTATTGTTAATTAAAAACACAAAAGAGAAATAAAAACTCTCATAATTCATCGTGATCCTATTTATGGAACATAAATAATGGCCGTTGGGATGGGATGGCTGGTAATGGGGTCTTTAAATGGAGAGCAGGCCTGGGCATGAAACCTCTTGACTCCAGCAGTCCTCCGCCTGTGAGCCCTGGTGTGGTCAGGGCTCAGGGGTAGCTGCACGGCTGTGATTAGCAAGCTTGCTTTGTTCCAAAAATTGTCTTCAGCCTGCGGGGAAACCGCGTAATTACCCATGATTCATCTGTTGTCTGCAAAGAGAGCTTTGTTTTAAACGCTGGGCCACAGCGCCTACACATTTATTTACCAAATAACCGTCTGGAATTATCCTCAAACTGGGTGATTCGCTTTATTCCGTACCGGGGTTGGAAGTGGAGATAGTCACCAGGACCCGTTTTAGCATTCAGTAACGGCTACTAGGTTAGTATTTGGGTCTTTGGGTTACGTCTTTGGGTACCGAGAAAAGCGCTATATAAAACCTATGTATTATTATTATTATTATTATTATTTTTAGGGAGAAATGTGGTGCCAGGAGTTACGGCTTGCTTGACACTGGGCCGGATCTCTGGGAAATACACTCTGGCATCCGCTGGACGGGCACAGACCGGCCACAGACCGCAGGCAGCAGCATCATGCAGGCCTAACTACTACACTGCTACACTACTACACTTATTGTATACTATACTACTAACATCATCATTCTTCAACCATGCAACCAGAACAACCATACGAATATGTGAAAATGCAAATGCTAATTGGATTATTGCATTTTAATTGTACAATTTGAATAATACATAGCTTTACAAATTACACATAAAAATTACACATCGAAATTATAAACCTATTGTGGAGTTACATTTTCAAGTTGACATGATTGTTTTAATACGGTCCACGAGGCTTCCATATGCTTCATCAGCATCTAGAACTGACTCTCATCAGCATCCCTTGATTTGTCTGAATCTCTGAAATGATCATACGAAAGAGGGAACCATTCTTTCAATAAATCTGAAGGAAAGGAAGGAAAAATAGCCTCTCACTATCAATAACACCTCAGGAATTCAGTGTTTTTTGCTACCTACAACCTGTGATAGTGGTGGTTAAACATACTAACTGTCATTTGAGTAGCACAGCTCTCCTTCCCCCTATTAAATATGATGCTATGCAACTAGTCACGACTAGCGATCCAGTCGGCTACAGAATCGCTTTAGTGATGGCTACCGATGGTGCGGGCCAACTATCCTGCAAAGCAAACGGTGCCTTTGTTTTTTTTAATGCAGTTAAATGTCTATAATTTCATTTAATTTGCCCACGTTGGAAAGAGGGAGTGATGCTCCACCACCCAGTTGGGCAACACAGCGTTAAGCTGTAGCTCTTCTCCAGACTCAACACGCAGCAGACTGCTGTCTGCCTGTTTACCTGCTGTCTGCCTGTTTACCTGCTGTCTGCCTGTTCACCTGCTGTCTTCCTGTTTACCTGCTGTCTTCCTGTTTACCTGTCATTGCGCCTTTTGGAAAAATTTCGCCTTTTTTTTATTTTAATCTATGATATAAGATTAATTCGTTTTTCGACTCATAATATCAAATGGTCATAACTACATATCATAAAAAATAATATCAATAAAATAAACGCACGTCGGTGATCATCAAGCGTGAGGAACGCGGGGCCAGGAGTTAGGTCTTGCGTCACCCTGGGCTGGATCTCTGTGAACAGCCCTCCTGCTAGACCACCGGGAGGGGCTTCATGCAGACCATAATTCTGGGGGGCACGGGAGCAGGCATGGGGGTCCTTCCCGAGAAAAAACATGAAAATGATGACGCAACGGTCTGCAATTGGACGTAGATATTCAAAGAGTGGGGGGATCGTTTTAAAACTCCACTACATCAGTTTTTGTAGCTCAGCAAACGCCTACTTTATATACGGGTGAATACTGTATATTTATTTAGAGATGTCCACCTCAATTCTTTGTGCTGTTATGGTTATTAAAAATGGCGCTCACTTTTTCACTCACTTCTACACTTTCTTCAAATGCTGCTGCCACTTTTATTCCACATTGCAAATGAGTCCAGAGAACACAGCTGATAAAGTGACAGATGAAAGGAGCCCGCCGACATGGTAATAGCTATGTTTTCCCACACGATGCATCGGAGGCAGCATGGGTACAGATGAGACTGTGCAGTGCTGTCTTCACACAGCAGTGTTGGCTCCATCGCCGATAAAAAGCTCAGTATGTGCACTGGTAACATGTTCCCCAAACCGCCCAGCCGCCTTGAAGATCCGCCATCACCACTAGAACCGAGTACATTTAACCTGTAACCACACCTTCGCACACTGATGTAACCAGAGAGTCTTGACTCCCCCCCCCCCCCGACTTGAGTGCGCTCCATCTCACTGCTCTGATTCTGATTAACCTTTATGGGGATACGTCAGTGATCAGTCTGAGAAATACCTTCATTAAATCCTGTGGAATCCCTTATATAATGCTAATTGCTGAAATGTGTGTTTGTGGCTTTAATTTATCAAACCACTGGGGATGACTGCCTCTTACTATAACTTTGACAACATCATTACTCTTATTCTGATCATCATCATCATCATCATCAACGTCATCACCATCTTCGTGTTGTTGTTGTGACAGAACACCCATACGAGTATGTGAAAACGCAAATTGGATTATTGCATTTCATTTTTAATTGTACTTATTTATAGCTTTACAAATAACACATACATCTATGTGAAATTATATTCTTATCATGGAATTACATTTTCAAGTTTACATGATTGTTTTAATATTGTCCCTTAGGCTTCCATATTCCTCACACAGATCAGCTTTAACTGCCTGTCTGTCATCATCCCTTGATTTGTCTGACACTCTGAAATGATCAAACGAAAGAGGGAATCATTCTTTCAATAAATAGACATACATGTCCCTGCGATGGTAGTGATGGTACTAGCCAACTATCCTGCAAAGCAAAGAGGGCCTTTATTTGTTTTCAAATGCAATTAAGTGTGCACATCGCAGCGCTAAGCTGGAGCCCGCACCTCCTCCAGCGGCGATGCGTCTGTGTGTTTACCTGCCGTTGCCACTTTGGGAAGAAACTAATACCACAGGGACAGGGGGTGTGTGACCTTTTGAGGTGTGATCTATGACACAATAAGAATAACACGGTTGTCGACTCATAATATCAAATGATCATAACTACATATTATAAAAAATAACAAGATTAAAATAAAAAATAGAAAGAAATCCAAATTCAATGGGCCTGACGCTTCTGTCAACAGCGGTATGATTTCCTGATGGTCCTGCAAACTGTAATGTGTGTGTGTGTGGTGTGTGTGTGTGTGTGTGTGTGTGTGTGTGTGTGTGTGTGTGTGTGTGTGTGTGTGTGCCTGTGTGTGGGTGTATGTGTGTGTATGTATGTGTTTATGCCTGTATGTGTGTGTGTGTGTGTGTGTGAGTGTGTATGTGTAAATGCCTGTGTGTGGTTGTGTGTGTGTGTGTGTGTATGTGTATATGCCTGTATGTGTATGTTTGTGTGTATATGTGTGTGTGTGTGTGTGTGGTGTGTGTGTGTGTGTGTGTGTGTGCGTGCGATTGAGTGCGTGTGCGCACGTTCGTGTGTATGTGCGTCTTTGCATGAGTCTATGTGTGCGCGTGTGTTTGTGTGTGTGCGCTGTCCTCTCCCGCATGAGCCTCCTCCTGAACCCCTCCCTCAACATGGCCGTCCCTCAGTCAGAGCAGGCTCAGCTGCCTGATGTTGGCCTGACCTCCGTGGTGGAGCGGAGTGACGCGCTCCCGCTGGAGAATAGAGACGTCTTCCATGGCTTAATTATCGTCAAGCGCCGGTCGGGGTGGAGACAATCATACAGTAAAGGAATGGCCTTTGGCAAGAGTGTGTTTTTAAATTCATAATGCGCGAAACCACAGCTCTTCGTACCTGTGGTCGCAGATAACCAACGGATCAGGGAAAAATAAGTTGGGATGCATTATTGATCGGGTTTACATTAGGCTGGCAGGAGGTTTTATTGTGTTGTACTTTTTTATGGGGCAACATGAGAGGAAAGGGAAACGGACTGTTTTATGAACTGTGCTCTGTATCGGAGGAGCAGACACACTGTCTGGGCTCGGCATATTGCTGTGTCTCATATTTGTCTGCCTTGTTTGCATTGACCAAGATGGCTGCTGAAATGTTAGCATTATTATGAGCCCCCTCAAACTAGAAAGTCAATAAAATAAGACTTGATATGTGACAAGTGAAAGCAGTGATGGGGAGACATAAGGGTATTGATATGAGAGAGAGAGAGAGAGAGAGAGAGAGAGAGAGAGAGAGAGAGATGAGAGAGAGAGAGAGAGAGAGAGAGAGAGAGAGAGAGAGAGAGAGACCCCAGTAAGTCTGAGCATCCCCCGCAATCTTGTCACTTAAATATGCAGGGTATTCAAACGTGTCATATTGAGCATGCAAAGTAGATGTCATGCTGTCAACTCACACTACACATCTGCTGGAAGTGAATGTGTCTCCCATCCCCACTCGGAAAAACACACAAATACAAATGCATTACCACACAAATGCATTCATACATACATACATTTATGCATAGACACTCGCACACATACACGAACCAATGCACAAATACGCACACACACACACACCACACACACACACACACACACACACACACACACACACACACACACACACACACACACACACACACACACACACACACACACACACACACACACACACACACATCTAATATAAATAAAATATAAATAGCAACGTGTCTGAGGAATGGATAAGAATCACACTTTACGGGTTATTCATTCCTATTAATTGAGTCATTTAGTTGGGAGATTTGCGTAGCTGATTGCCTTCTGTAACGTCTCTTTCTTCAACTCAATTGTGCCGCTGATTGAGTGACAGATTAGAAAGGTCACAAAGGAGTCAGTTGTGAATCGGGCATCATGTGTCACGACCAATAAGGCTAAAAACACCGGCTTTAGTTTCAAACTAGAGGAGTCCCCCGCCTCTGTCCACCGCTACCTGATTAGATACTCTCCTAACGAGGAGACATGCTGAGCATGTGATTCAGCTGAACACACCGCTGTCAGACGTGGGCTAAACTGATGATCAACACTGTAATCTCACTGCATCACCGAAGAAACCATCGAATCATCAGCAGCCAATCAGAGCCCTCCCTGTATGCTGTTGAATATCTTGCGTTGTAGGTGCATGTGGATTTAGAGGTCTCTGATGGAAGACTTAGTGCTTTGGTTCACTGCACTCGCTGTGAAGGCTGTTGAATGAATAGTACCGTGAAGGACAAGGGGATATTATTCTACTGCATTCCATTCGTTTGTCATTGTCTCGCCACAACTGATATTTCAGGTTCAAAGATTACTATCAGATGGTACACAGTCTTGGGTAGATGTTTTTTTTGTTGGTGACTCATTCACTCACAGATACAAGAAGTATCAATTTTTCTCTCTCTCCCTCTCTCCCTCTCTCTCAGTCTCTTTCTCCCTCTATCTCCCTCTCTCTGTCTCTCTCTCTCGCTCTCTCTCACATGCACAGATACACGCACACAGAAAGGTTCCGCATAATTAGACTTATAATTATATAAAGTGAATTCAATCATACGATACATGATACATAGTTTAACCAATTTCGAGTTAATCCAATTTCTCATGGTGCCCGAATGATAAAACTATCTAATTACGTTTGAACAAATGTCATGTAAAAATAATTACACATTTCTGTTTTCATCCAGAAGAACATACAGAAGAAGAGTTTCCCAATATGGTGTTGCATCACTCATGTAATTTAATAAGTGCATTCAAAATACACTTATTCAAAGGCCAGTGCCAAGCCCACTGGCATTTACATTCAATAAGTGGGCCATGACGTTGGTCTGCTGGTATGGTGGTCTGGTCCACATTGGATTGGGACAGGCCAACAGGTGCAATAGAACGAAAAGATTAGGACACAGCAATGTTTACCTCCGTGTCCTAAAGAATCATCATCACACACTGTGTTCAGCTCTGCAAGCATGGCTACATCCACATCCTTTTAACCTTTCACAATGGAAGCTTTTATTTTAAAAAAGAATCGTACATTTCAACATGAATACGCCACATTCTGTTTCCATTCTGTCCTTAGTTTCCTTGGTATTCATTGCACGGATGCTAATCTGGAATCACGTTAACCTTTGGTTACTTGGATGCAAACATTTTGATTAGCCGCTTCATTCTTGAGATTCTTGCCAATACAATGCAATCGGACTGGATGATTCAACTAGATCAGATTCGGTTTGGATTCCCATTTCTTTTATCCGTCTATCCGTTTTTTATGTGCGGTTCAACCTCATTACTCTCTAACCCTAATCATGCCCATCCCTCATGAGGTAATGTGCAGAGAAAAGCAACCAAACGAGAACAGAACAAACATAAGAACAACACACGGGCCGTGAGCAGACCTAGTCAGGCTAAATGAGAGGAGAATGTAACCCGGTTAAGCGGACTCGCCTCGGGTTAACCGCTCTCCTCATTAACCCGTACTTCCTGTGTGTTTACAACGCCGGAATTAGAAATTATGAAAAGGGAAAGGTCAGGTGTACATATGTTACACAGGAGCTGCAGGTGATGGTTTTACCGGGAGGAGATTCTCTTTATCCTGGAATGTACTCTCAGTGGCATTGTGTCCACGGGCGTATTCAAAGGCTAACGAGGCCATATATCTATATAGGAGTTAATTAGAATGAATGTGTCCTACATGTTCTGCAGTGCGTGTGGCAGCGTGATAACACTGAGGCCATTGGATGGTGTGGATAAGGGAACCCGAGTCCCTCTGTTGGGAAATCTATCAAGCCCCCTAAAAATATGTAAAATATGTATATGTAATAATAATAATCTTATCGAAATATATATATTTTTTTAATATAGAGATTATAATAATATATATATATATTGCTCTGAAATGTTAGGCTCAACAGAACCCAAACCTCCCTTCCAGCCAGAAAAAAACACGTCCAACCATAAGAGCCCCACAACAAACGTCTGCTATAATGCGAGTTGACGGAAAAGAGAAAAAGAAAAAAACCCGATTTGAATATGAAGAGTAAAAAAAGAAAGGTTTTAATTAGAATTCATGGATGGCAACAGTCTTCCTCCCTCCTTTCACTCGCCTGTCACGGCGGAGTCAACTGATTATTGCCCGGCGTTTGGCTGTGCTGACGAGAAGATTCCCACGACCCTCTTGTAAGTGGTAATCCTTTGAATGACAGAGAGATAGGGGGTGGGGGAGAGAGGGAGGGAGACAGGGGGGGGGGGGGGGGGGGGGAGGAGGCAGGGGAGAGACATAATACACAATACTCCTGCATGAGCTGTCGGGACCAGTGAAAGGACTTGTGTCTTTTCAGGCGGCCAACTCTGTGACACTGTACGGCGCGCTGACCTTTAGGATTGTCCCGTTTCTTTGGCCTAAAACAAAGAGAGTGCACCGAGGATGCTAGTTAGCATTTCCCCAGTCACAGTAAATGTCAACTTCTGCATACATAATTGTGAAGATAAAAAAGAGAGGGAAATAAAATGTCTAAGAAGGCCATTAACTGCGCCGGTCTGCTGGTCGGATAGATGACCCTCATTCACGAGTCGCTCGCTGGAGGTGCGCTGTTGCCGGGGCACTTTAAGCCGTGAACCCGTGGCGTTCTCTTGGGGTTCAGCGCTGTGGGTGTACTTAGCGTTGTAGGCTGTTTATACGAGGAGCAAGCAGTGGGTTCCGAAATAAAAAAAAACAGGAATTACATCATACTTCATTCTAGATACGGTCATTTTCTTGTCCCGTCATCTCAGTTAATTCTCAAAGTACACCTTTAAGAACAAACAAACACTCCTTTAAAAAGTCCTTTACATACTTGTGCTTTTATTTATGCTCCCCTCGCCCTTTTATCTGAGTGCAGTGAACACGCTGCCCTTTTGTTCTTGGACATAAACCTGGATGCATTTGCATTATGGGATGTTTGACGAGTGCGGACGAGGCTCTTGGCAGGCGAGCGACTGCAGCAGCAGATATTATCCGTCTCGGAGGACGCCGAGGCGATGGCTGGGAGAGCAGCGGGCCAGAGTAATGTGCATTGTTCACCTAAGGAACCAGAGGCAGAGCATGTAATGAGCTGTAGCATGTTCTCTCTCTCTCTCTCTCTCTCTCTCTCTCTCTCTCTCTCTCCCCCTCTCTCCCCCTCTCTCCCTCTCTCTCTCCCCCTCTCTCTCCCCCTCTCCCTCTCCCTCTCCCTCTCTCTCTCTCTCTCTCTCTCTCTCTCTCTCTCACTCTCTCTCTCTCTCTCAGCAACTAGTCTAATGGGCTCTGACCACGCATATAAAAGAGGCCCCCAGTCGACCCCCGGCCCTGCTTTGTGCCAACACCAACACCGTCTCTGGCCCCTGCACCACCTCCCCTGCACCACCTCCCCTGCCCCCTCCTCTTCCTCCGCCCTTCTCCCTCTGCATCATCACTCCCTTTCTTCACCTATGACATTTCTATTCTTCATCTCCCCCTCTTTAAAACCCATTGTT
>NC_082391.1:22451254-22477773 GCF_031168955.1 Gadus macrocephalus | reverse complement strand
TGCTGTGACATTTCTTTTTACACAGTTACATCTTTTGATGAGAGAGAGCGAGAGACAGAGACAGAGACAGAGACAGAGAGAGAGAGAGAGAGAGAGAGAGAGAGAGAGAGAGAGAGAGAGAGAGACAGAGACAGAGACAGAGACAGAGAGAGAGAGAGAGAGAGAGAGAGAGAGAGAGAGAGCGAGAGAGAGAGAGAGAGAGAGAGAGAGAGCGAGCGAGAGAGAGAGACAGAGAGAGAGAGAGAGAGAGAGAGAGAGCGAGAGAGAGAGAGAGACTGAAAGTGATCGCTATACAGAGCGTTTGACAGTTAGAGCAGAGGTCTAGCTAAGGGTGCTCCTATTTTTCTCTCTGTGGAGGGACAATGCTTTGGAGTGCGCACGCTTCCTTCTCCTCCCTTCATCTTCGGTTGTTTGGGTGTGTTTGTAATAAAACTTTCTGCGACCCCCCCCCACCCTCCTCCCTATCCCTCCACTTCATGGTACATTAGCTCCCTGCCAGACTGTCACCTGCATAAGACAAAAAAGGGAAGCTTTTGTATGACCGCAGGCCCTGGCTACAGCACACTGGATGGCTGCATCCTGCCATATTTTCTCTCGGAGAGCTATTGTTAATGGTGGAGCAGGGAGGGGGGGTTGCTTGTATGTGGCCCACTCACTCACCTGAATAGCCCACGTACCCATTCCCTGACGGCACTCGCTCATTTGTCAACGCTGCGGTGGTGATCTTTTTGTTCTCCCCTCCCTCCCTCCCTCACGCCCTTCCTATCTTCCTTCCCTATTCCCTTCCCTCGCACCCTCCCTATCGCCTTCCCTCGCACCCTCCCCCTTTCCTTCCCTCACTCCCTCCTTTGCTCGATCCCTCTCTCCCTCCTTTCCTTCCTTTCTCCAATCCCTCTCTCCCTCCTCCCTCCCTCTCTCCCTCCCCTCCCTCTCTCCCTCCCTCCCCCTCTCCAATCCCTCTTTCCCTCCCTCCCTTCCTTCCTTCCCTCCCTCCCTCCCTCCCACCTTCCCTCTCTCCCTCCCTCTCTCCCTCCCTCCCCCTCTCCAATCCCTCTTTCCCTCCCTCCCTCCCTCCCACCTTCCCTCTCTCCCTCCCTCCTTCCCTCTCTCTCTCTCTCCCTCCCTCCCTCTCTGCCCCTCCCTCCCTCCCTCGCTCCCTCTCTGCTCCTCCCTCCCTCTCTCCCTCCCTATCTCCCTCTCTCCCTCCCTCCCTCGCTCCCTCTCTGCTCCTCCCTCCCTCTCTGCCCCTCCCTCTCTCCCTCTCTCCCTCCCTCCTTCCCTCTCTCTCTCCCTCCCTCCCTCTCTGCCCCTCCCTCCCTCCCTCCTTCCCTCTCTCTCTCTCCCTCCCTCCCTCTCTGCCCCTCCCTCCCTCTCTCCCTCCCTCTCTCCCTCCCTCCCTCCCTGCTCCTCCCTCCCTCTCTGCCCCTCCCTCCCTCCCTCCCTCCCTCTCCCTCTCTCTCTCTCCCCTCCCTCCCTCTCTGCCCCTCCCTCCCTCTCTCCCTCTCTCCCTCCCTCTCTCCTCCCTCCCTCGCTCCCTCCCTCGCTCCCCTCTCTGCTCCTCCCTCCCTCTCTGCCCCTCCCTCCCTCTCTCCCTCCCTCCCTCCCTCGCTCCCTCTCTGCTCCTCCCTCCCTCTCTGCCCCTCCCCTCTCTCTCTCCCTCCCTCCCCAGCAGTGCACCGTTGCCAATAAGTCGGCGGGGAGGAAATCATTATGATTGTGTACAGATCTCTCCTGTTCTCCTCCTTCCTCTTCCTCCTCCTCCTCCTCCCCATGTTCATTTATTAAATTCCCAGATTACAAATGTAATTTCTTCACATCTCCGCGGGGACTTCTCCGTCATAGGACGCCGCGCTCTGTGGGCCTGGGAGGAGATTGGCTCTTAATCAAGAAGCCGGGACTAAAGAGCAGAGTGGTATTATCAGGGGTAGCGCGGCGGAGCGATCGGCATCCATCTTGATAAAACATTCTCACCTTAAGATATGTGCTTGTATTTATCGGCTTATCGACACACACACGCGCACGCACACAGGCACGGACACGGGCGCACACATAAACACAAACACACACACACACACACAGGTTTGCATACCCTCACAACAACAAGTTCACCGCAGCAGAACCAAATGATTTACGGTCTTTGTTTCCAGGAAGTCAAGGTGTGAAGAAGCATATGTAGGGCAGAGCCGGCATTACTGCACAATGCCTCACAATAAGAGGCTCACTAGGGTTCTGTTTGGCGATGGGGACGGTTTGTGTGTGTCTGTGTGTACGTGTGCACGTACTAGTGTGTGTGTACGTGTACGTGTACGTGTGTGTGTGTGTGTGTGCCTTGTTCCTGCATCTCCCACGCTACTCCCTCCCACGTTATTTTCCATGACTCTGGATGTCCAACCCCCAAAAAAACAACATGTTTGGCCCCAATACAAATTAAACTAAACAAAGTCAGAGCAGCTAATCCCTGTGTGTGTTTCAGCTGCTGAAATCCTCTGGCGAATGAAAGTGTGGGGGTTGGTCCGGCCCCCTGTTACATCTGGCCTCACTATAGCTGCTGGCCCTCAAACTAACAGCCTGCCCCCCCCCCCCCCCCCCCCCACCACCCCGGCAGAGGCTGCAGCCCAGCATGCTTCTCCTCCCTGGTGTGTGTGTGTGTGTGTGGGTGTGGGTATGGGTATGTGTGTGTGTGTGCATGGGTGTGGTTGTGTGTGTGTGCGTGTGTGTGTGTGTGTGTGTGTGTGTCTGTTTGTGTGTGTGCGTTTGTATATCTTGTTTTCAAGTGAGGTCAAATTATTTTCCATTTTGTGGCTAGTGTTTGTATCTCGGCGTATGCGAGTGTGTGTGTGCGTTTGTGGGTTTACGTATGTGTGCGCCTTTGTATATCCTGTTTCCTTGTGAGGTTAAGGGTCAGACTTGTGATTTGGGTTTCTCCGCGTAAGCTCCGAGTAGTTTTACATGTTGCGGCCGCTACAACGCACAGGGTTTGCATATTTAAAGGCAGCTTCTCGCCCGTGTATCACACAGTTGAGAAGAACTTCCCCTTCAATGCAAAACCTCAGCTCGCCGGAGAGCACCGACCCACACTACAACATTTGGCGTCTATACTTCCGCACGCTAACGGCAGCCTGCGCCGCCGCCGCCGCGGCTAACAAGCTAGGTGCACAGATGTGGGAGCGATGCGCAGTGCAGCTAATGCTCCGCCGTCAAATCCTGCCGCGGACAGCTGCCTAGATAGAAGGCCCGTCCCAAATATTAACACCAGATGTGCTTCACGTTGATGCGGCGGGACCACGGGATCCAAAGCCACAGAGCTGGCGTCAATTACCGATACGCCGACGCTAGCAGCCTTGTTGTGTGCGAGATGGGGATCTAGTGAGCCCATCTGTTTATTAAAAAGCTCCTTTCTATGATTTATTGGCATCCAGCCTTATCACATCCAACTCTGGTTCGAGGACCAGTTCTCATTTGTGAGACAAAACACAGCAGACACGGCAGCTGGTGTATGCTGATACGGTGGTTAAAGTGGTGGCAGGTTAGCAGGCAGAGGAAGAGTCTTGATCGTGTCAGTGTGCGTGTGTCTGTGTGTTTGTGTGTTTGTTTGTGCACACATGAATGCTAGTTGTTATGTGCCTAGGCCAAAAGTGCACACTTTGTCTGTTTATCGGTGTGTATATGTGCGTGTGTGTGCGTGCGTGTGTGTTTTGATGTTTGCGAGTGCGAACATGTGTGTGCGTGCATATGTGTGGCGTGTGTGTCTCTGTATCTGTTTGTGTGTGGCTAACTGTGTGTATACAAATGAATGCTTGAAGTTGGGTATGTGTGCCAACGGCGCACGCTTCGCCTATTTATCCATGTACCTGTGTGTGTGTGTGTGTGTGTGTGTGTGTGTGTGTGTGTGTGTGTGTGTGTGTGTGTGTGTGTGTGTGTGTGTGTGTGTGTGTGTGTGTGTGTGTGTGTGTGTGTGTGTTTTGGTTATGAGCACCTGCACTCACTGCTGGTTTCAAAGCGCCCCGCCCCGCCCAGCCGGCGAGCACGGAGTGTACACAGGGTTTGTTTGAGCGAGCGGCCCGGGGTGCTCAGATTAATAAGTCCTGATGAAGTTCCACTCATATTCCTGGGTGCAACGTCCTCCTTTGCTGGCATTGGTCCTGATGTGGCACTGTGTGTGTGTGTGTGTGTGTGTGTGTGTGTGTGTGTGTGTGTGTGTGTGTGTGTGTGTGTGTGTGTGTGTGTGTGTGTGTGTCTCGACTCGAGGCTGTGACTCATTCTCTTATCCAGTGTCAGATTAAGGCATGTCAATAAACAGACCTACTCAATCCATCTCAGAGTGAGTGCATCCGCTTCGGAGAGCCTCGCAGACTGTAATGAGCTGACGCAAATCTCTGTCCAACAAAAATGTCTGGAAAGACGCCTCGTCAGAGGGGGCGAGGTACAGAGAGAGAGAGAGAGAGAGAGAGAGAGAGAGAGAGAGAGAGAGAGAGAGAGAGAGAGAGAAAAAGTCTGGCTAAAGTCAATGTGACTGTTGCTGCTGACCAAAAATAAAAAAAAAGCCCACACAACAGATATATAATTTAGCTAAGAGTGAAGCCTAGACATAAGTAAAGAGGATAAGTGGGTCTGTTTCCCCGCAAAGGTTGATCAGTTCATTCTTTGTGGACCAACATAATAACCTGTGATGATGCATAGAGACTTTATATACAGTACATATACTTACTGAGTCTCTCCATATGTTATAAAGGCCTGCCCCCAGAGGAGAAGTTGCCTCAACTTGTTGCCCCGTCCCTCTCAAGAGGTTCCTCAGCTCTCATCCTCCTCCTCATGGCTGAAGGTCTGCCTCTAATGTCTGTTTATCACGGCTGGTCCAGGCAGGGTTGGGCTCCCCCTAAATCCACCTGGATTACAGGCTACCTTCACCGCCAGAGAGAGAGAGAGAGAGAGAGAGAGAGAGAGAGAGAGAGAGAGAGAGAGAGAGAGAGAGAGAGAGAGAGAGAGAGAAAGAAAAAGTCTGGCTAAAGTCAATGTGACTGTTGCTGCTGACCAAAAATAAAAAAAAAGCCCACACAACAGATATATAATTTAGCTAAGAGTGAAGCCTAGACATAAGTAAAGAGGATAAGTGGGTCTGTTTCCCCGCAAAGGTTGATCGGTTCATTCTTTGTGGACCAACATAATAACCTGTGATGATGCATAGAGACTTTATATACAGTACATATACTTACTGAGTCTCTCCATATGTTATAAAGGCCTGCCCCCAGAGGAGAAGTTGCCTCAACTTGTTGCCCCGTCCCTCTCAAGAGGTTCCTCAGCTCTCATCCTCCTCCTCATGGCTGAAGGTCTGCCTCTAATGTCTGTTTATCACGGCTGGTCCAGGCAGGGTTGGGCTCCCCCTAAATCCACCGGGATTACAGGCTACCTTCACCGCCAGACAGGGAGCCCTCTGGGCGTAGTTGGGTAGTGCACCACCTACTTCTCTCTCATGTGGCGTCGGGCGGACATTAACGGATTTCGGGAGAGTGTGAAAACTTTTGGGCCTGACATCCAAATTAAGGGAAATCCCCCGGGACTCGCCTCAGGGGGAACTTCCTGCTATCTGACTTTGATTACGTTCAACGGGCTTAAAGAAAAGTAAGCCGGAATCCTTCTCTTGGTATCCGCGGCGATAACCAACTATTCCTCCCCCGCCCTCCCTCCTCCTGTCCCTCTTTTTAACGACGCAAAGCACCTGGAACTCCTAATCCCGCGGATCAGTCTGTCGCGGGGGGGCGGCGGTCGGGAGGGGGGTGTGGGGGTGGGGGGATCGGAGGAGAGCGATAACACCGCTCTCCCAAAGAAAAAAAGGGTCTCCCGGGCGCCGACACGCCCAGGTAGAGCCCCAGACGCAGGTGTGTTGGGTGTAAGCCGAGACCCCCGGCTCGGCCGCCACAGACCGAGGCGGACTCGCTGATGGACTGATAGCGCGCTGGCCCCCGGGACGGATAGAGTGTCTCCCTCCCCCACCCTCGGATCTACATGAAACCGCAAAGGGCCGCACGGAGCCGGCCGTCGTCCGCGGGCGCCACTCCACTGCCCCCTTTGAGTGGCGTGGGGGTGGGGGGGGGTGGAGAGAGAGCCAGAGTAGAACAAAGACCCCCCCGCTGATAAGAAGGGAACAGAAGGCCGGGCTAAGGGGGCGGTGAGGCAAGCGTCAGGCGACTGACTGCGCCGGAATGCAGACGTCTGCGAGGTTGGGGGGGGGGGGGGGGGGGGGGGGCGACGGACACACGGGGGCTAGTATTTAAAATCTTTTCATCACTCTAAAAGCAAGGGCAGCTTTGACGTTGAGAAGCTCATGAATAATGAATGCGCTTGCTATTAATGTATGTATAATTAATCACAGCTCGATTGACGGCGTCCGCGTGGAGCCTGCGGGGTCTGAGTGGCACGGTCACCGGTCATGGCTATTTCCTCCTTTTCCTAATAATAATAATCGTAATAATAATAGACGGCTGAATATATTATTAGATGTCTGTTGTCTGCGTCTGAGGGAGAGACGGATTGATTTTGAATCCAGAGCTACCCTTTCACGAGTTGCACACAGGATGGTTGATGAGTTTTTTCAATGTATTTTTGTTGTCCTCACTTTACACAGGAAGTCCCACTCAACGTGTGGGATGCACTTCCAGGAAGTGGCATTGTGTTTTGACGCAAAAACTGTGACACACTCAGCAACAGTTACAATAGCGCACACAAGTGGTCGGGTGAGACCTGACCTTGTAACGTTCCGTTCACCCTCCCAGCTGTTTAAATCCCAGCGCACCCACGGGCAACAAGTACAGAAATGTACAAAACGGACAGAGTGCACATTAAAAGGCAATGCCAACAGTCTGACTACCAAATCACTCACTCTCATAACGTGATTGATTCCTGAATGGCCGATTGGTTTTGGGGGTGGAGTGATGGCTGATGAAGTGAAATGATGCAGAGAAAGTGGCAGGTTATTCGTCACATCTGCAGGGCCCCTTTTGTTGCGATTGATTGTGTTTGATTTGAGGCTGCAGCAGCCCAGCCAGTTGACATTAAATGGCCACAACTCTCTGTGTTCACCACTGACCGGCTCCCCCCACCCCGCCCAGCCCATCAGCCCCTAGAGCCGTCAGAAATAGAAAATGTAATCTCATCCTCCGCCGTGCTATTGCCTCGGGGCACTACTTCAACCTCTTTAGTGCTGATCCTCCCCAAGGGGGGGGGGGTTGGGTGATGATGGTGGTGGTGGGGTTGGGGGGGGGGGTTGTGTGATGATGTTGTGTGGTGGTGGAGGAGGGTGAGGTGGGTCTGGGGTCCCCCCCCCCCCCCTTTAAGAAGCAGCTGAATCTATAATCGGGCGTGCGGGAGAGAGAACCTTGTGAAGTTCTGTAATCATGGTAGAGCGCGGTGTAACATGGTGCGTCCACCTGGAGCAGCTGCAGCAGTAGTGGCAGTAGTGGTAGTAGTGGCAGTAGTGGTAGTAGTAGTGGTAGTAGTGGTAGTAGTTAGTAGTGGTAGTAGTTAGTAGTGGTAGTAGTAGTGGTAGTAGTAGTGGTAGTAGTAGTGGTAGTAGTAGTGGTAGTAGTGGTGGTAGTAGTAGTGGTAGTAGTGGTAGTAGTAGTAGTAGTAGTAGTAGTGGTAGTAGTGGTAGTAGTAGTAGTGGTAGTAGTGGTAGTAGTTAGTAGTGGTAGTTGTGGTGGTAGTAGTAGTGGTAGTAGTAGCAGTAGTGGCAGTAGTGGTAGTAGTAGTAGTGGTAGTAGTAGTGGTAGTAGTGGTAGTTGTAGTGGTTGTAGTGGTAGTAGTTAGTAGTGGTAGTGGTGGTAGTAGTAGTAGTAGTGGTAGTAGTTGTAGTTGTAGTGGTAGTTGTAGTGGTAGTAGTAGTGGTAGTAGTAGTGGTAGTAGTAGTAGTAGTGGTAGTAGTAGTGGTAGTAGTTGTAGTGGTAGTAGTAGTGGTAGTAGTAGTAGTAGTGGTAGTAGTAGTAGTAGTGGTAGTAGTAGTGGTAGTAGTGGTAGTAGTAGTGGTAGTAGTAGTGGTAGTTGTGGTAGTTGTAGTTGTAGTGGTAGTAGTAGTGGTAGTAGTAGTGGTAGTAGTAGTGGTAGTAGTAGTAGTAGTTGTAGTGGTAGTAGTGGTAGTAGTAGTGGTAGTAGTAGTGGTAGTAGTAGTGGTAGTAGTAGTTGTAGTGGTAGTAGTGGTAGTAGTAGTAGTTGTAGTAGTAGTAGTAGTTGTAGTGGTAGTAGTGGTAGTAGTAGTAGTAGTGGTAGTAGTAGTAGTAGTGGTAGTAGTAGTAGTGGTAGTAGTAGTAGTGGTAGTAGTAGTGGTAGTTGTAGTGGTAGTTGTGGTAGTTGTAGTTGTAGTGGTGGTAGTAGTGGTAGTAGTAGTGGTAGTAGTAGTAGTAGTTGTAGTGGTAGTAGTGGTAGTAGTAGTAGTAGTGGTAGTAGTAGTAGTAGTGGTAGTAGTAGTAGTAGTGGTAGTAGTAGTAGTGGTAGTAGTAGTAGTAGTGGTAGTAGTAGTAGTGGTAGTAGTAGTGGTAGTTGTGGTAGTTGTAGTTGTAGTGGTGGTAGTAGTGGTAGTAGTAGTGGTAGTAGTAGTGGTAGTAGTTGTAGTGGTAGTAGTAGAGGTAGTGGTAGTAGTGGTAGTAGTAGTGGTAGTAGTAGTGGTAGTAGTTGTAGTGGTAGTAGTAGTGGTAGTAGTAGTGGTAGTAGTTGTAGTGGTAGTAGTAGTGGTAGTAGTAGTGGTAGTAGTTGTAGTGGTAGTAGTAGTGGTAGTAGTAGTGGTAGTAGTTGTAGTGGTAGTAGTAGTGGTAGTAGTGGCCATAGGGGGCGGAGTCGCTGTGGAACACGGAGTCGCGGTGGGCTATGCGCGCTGAGATACATCTCCGGACCTGCCATGTGTGAAGCAGCACCTTACAGGAAATGCATAAAATGAACCCATTCAGGAGGACTGGGAGGGAGGCGGTTCAGGCTATGGCGGAGGCGGCGGGCTGGGTCTTTGCCATGGTTTCCACACAGAGCTCGGCTGAGCTGCTTAGAGGTGCTGCAGGGTGAAAACCTGGGGACGACTGGGTGCCAGCACAGTAATGCAAATGTGGAGATAGTAGACGCAGGGCATGCTGGGAAAAATGTCTGTAAGAGTGTTTGCGAGGCGTAGGCTGAATGGTGGATTTTGACAGTTGAACTGTGAAGGAAATCTTGGCTCAACACGTACGTATGTGTGAAACTCAGTCTGGAATAGATGTACTTGACGGAAGGACAGACAGAAACACACACACACACACACACACACACACACACACACACACACACACACACACACACACACACACACACACACACACACACACACACACACACACACACACACACACACACTCGTCTTGTCTCTGACTTACTGCAGTAATGCAGCAGAAGGATACATGCATCTGTAATTCTGCATTTGTTTGCTCTCTTTCTGATTATTTTTGTGTCAGAAGACATCCTTTTTCCTGAGGATATCAAAAACAGGCTTATTATGTGTCACATTTCCTTCCCGGACCGGGGGAAGTCTCGGAGTGAGCTTGAAATTCAGTGCCGATCGAGACGGAAATTGAAACTGTCATCACAAACTCACAAACAAAATGGCAAACGACAGTATGAGCTGATACTGGAGTGTGTGGGTGTGTGTGCGTGTCTGTGCGTAGAGGGAAACAACATTGCCCAGAGCAACGTGTATATCAAGTCCTTTAAAAGTCAGTGACTATAAAGATTTCCCGGCATACCAGATCAGATCTGAATCCATGGCTGTTTCTTATATTTTCCCTTCTTTCTTCTCTTTATTAGAACTCTAATCCAAGCATAGATGCAGTCTGCTAGCAAACTACGTTTATCAAAATGGCAGCCACGTCAATGCTATTTTTTCAAACTCAAAATGGCCACCTTAACTCATATTACATTGACCAGTGGTGGAACACATACATCAAACAGTGAGTCAAACCATTAAACCCCGAGTATCATCTTTATACTGCCTTTGAAATATCCCACCCTCCACCCCACGACGTATTGCTTTCAGTATAAAAACGCTTGTTTTATAGCAGTTATTTGATATACTGGAAATGTGCAACAGCAACAAAAAAAAAAGTGATGAATATAAAAGGGTGGCCCTGTGTGACCTCATCTCTGCTCTCTTTTCCCCCTGTCTTTGTGGCATCTGTTGATCGTATCTGCTGCTTACTGGTGTGAGTGCTGTTGTCTACAGAGCGCCACCCTACCCACCTCCACCTCACCCCACCCGCCCGCCCGCCCGCCACCATCCCTGCTCCTCTCTGCAGTTGCCCCCCGTGGCCCACCACAATGAATACACTTGCATCCAGACTACGGAACCAATTGTCACGCTGGGACGAAGGCAAATCAAATCTCACGGTAGCAACTAGGCGAGGAGATTGCTTTTCCTTTCGGTGCCAAAGAGCCGAGCCAAGCCTCACCCCTCCCCCCCTCACTCTGTCTCTCTTTTTTCATCCTCAAAACCCGGTTTATTGGATAGAAAGAGTCACAAGGGGGAAGGTGGGCCTGCGCTGTTGAGTGGTGGTGGCAGTGGTGGTGGTTGTGGTGGTGGCGGCGGTGGAGGTGAGGGGAGGAGGGGAGGGGCAAGTCCCTGGGGTCAAACCTCACCCCCCTTCCCCCCACACCCGTTTGCTGGTCTTGACACCAGCTATTAGTCAGCCGGTGGCACGAGAGACTCTCTCGCTCGGTCCTCGAGATGAAACGGAACAATAATTGTGGGATTGGAGTGGCTTTAGCTGCCAAACCAGCCCCGCGCTCGGATCACAACAACACATTGTCCAATCTGATTAGGAAGCCATTTGTGGCATCCTCACCCTGATAGAGTGAACCCTCCTCCTCCTCTTCTGCACTGAAACTTGAACCCGGCGAGAGAAATATTGACATTTCTCGAATTTGGGTCCGGTCAGATACTTGGGCGGACGTTACGTTTCTGAACAGGAACCCAGGAATTTCTTTCCTTTTCTTTTTTTAAATCGAGTCTCCTTCACAATAAGGAGCCCAGAGTGAGCAACTAATGCCGAGGGTGACTCCTCCGGTGTATTCATCTGTATGTATATTAAATAGATTTAAAATGGAAATCGTAACTTTTTTATTCATTTAAAAAATTCTGGCGATTAGATGGCTTAGCCCCCAGGGAGCAGCTGCCACAGCCTATTAGAGCGTCATGTTAAAGCGCATGCTAATCGCAATTGACAACCTTGAACGCTTTGTATATGCTTAGTGCCTCCATTGGTAGGCACCTGCAATGAATGTTTTAAGCACTGGCACTCTATTTAAAGCAGGGCTTCTCAACCTCCGGGCCGGGGACCAGTAACGGGCTTTGGAACATTGGCCATTAAGCTAATATATGTAAATAATCGTTTTGCATATATATATATATATATATATATATAGGTATACTTATTTTTATGAACGTTATATGTATATGTCTGAATTATTTCACAGCCTATCAAAAGCCTGTTACTATGCAGTGCATATTTGCTAAACGTGATGTACGTCCCAGCATCCAAATATGGTCATGACCCTATACGGATAGCTGATTAGAGAACATAATTAGCGTTCCTCATTCACACAACTAAGATAACAACGACAGAGGAGCATACTTTGGTGCAGTTTGATAGGTTGGAGTAGTTAAAGTTAAACATTTCCCTCGCCGTGAACATATTTCCAATTTGCATAGCGGGCGACAGACGGTAACGAACAGGTTGAGGAGAGCTGATGTGAGGACCTTGGAGGACTGTTGCATTATGGAAAACACATCCCCGCTGAAACACCGACAGAGAATCGGGGACATATTGTGTGTTCCTTTTGAGTCCACTGCGCCCCCACCCTCCGTATGGCCGTCCATTCCCCTCACCTGCAGCCAGGCGGTGGGGGGGGGGGGAGATGAGTTTGCTGTCTCCTTAATGGCGTTTACGCTCTTGTTGTTCCCGCTATGCATGTTCATTAGCCGCCCCCTCGATGCACAGCGAGACATAGAGGAGGCTGAATAATGGATTATCTCTGATCACTGGGCCACAAAGTAGAGCACAGGTACAACGCCGCACCATTACGGTGGCTCCTGCATATCTGGCCGTACGTTTTAGTGTCAACCAACGAGGCCGTTGTCTTTACGGCGATTACCTCCATCATTAATTAAGGGGTAATTATTATGAATTACTTAACGGATCGAGTCTTGGCCTTAATGTTACCGTGTGCATGTCACCTCACAGAAAGCTGCCAATTATATTGATAAAGATATTGTCGAGCAGCACAGGAGTCGTGGAGGAAGGCTGGTGCTTTGGTGTAAATACTGGTGTAAATATCAGGTGTCGGCTCCCGCTGACAACGTATCGTCTCGATCATCACGAGGTGAAGATCAGTTAGGTGAGGACAACGAAAAAGGAAATTGGCATGAATCCATCCAGACTGCACGACCGTCTTTAATACCTCTCCATGAAATGCCTTCGCTCCTGATGAGGACGTTGTTATTGTGGGCCCCGGCGAACACAATCAGGGAATCAAAGAGCCGAGGCGACCGACTGCCTCGTCCTCCTCGCGGTGACTCAAGGCATTCATCCGGGCCGAGTTGACGTGACTTTGTTGCGAAACGTCGTCCGGTAATTACCCCCCTTCTCCGCGGACTGATTTTCGGTGCTATTATTATTATTGCTATGGAGGAGACGAGCAACACATTGTGCGGTGGCAGGGCGGCGTAAAATGACTGCCGACGACATTTGTGTACATGTTCCTTTGAAGCTGTCCCAGAAACAGTATGTGGTCGCCGCTCGGCGCGTCAACGCAAACACGGCGGCGGCGCATCTGGTCCGTCTCAAAACCTCGCGTGAGGTCCTATAAAAACGCTCCCGCCGACAGGTCAGGGGGAGCTGTGTGGCAAACGCATTAGCTGGTTGTGATTTGTCTGCGTGGGATTTGATGCTGTTGTTGTGGTTCTGGGGGAGATTGGAGGCAGACCCTCCACTGTCTCTGCTCCGCGAGCGCCCAGGCGCGAAATCCAGGCTGCCGTTTATATACAGGCCCTATACAATGATAGGAATTGAAAGGCTCTAACCCCCGTGGCATGTGGATTCCGTTTTTTTTTTTTCTCCCTACGTTGTTCTTTCTCTTTACACAAATGGCGTGCGGTTGTCGTCTTGCCCCCATAGGGACCGTTGACCCACTTGTGTCTGAGAGGACTGTGTGGAATACAGTCTCTAGCTCACGTAACGCTCCAACAGCAGCACTCTGGCGACTCCATTAACCTTTGTTATCACAGGGACGTACTTCGCCCTTTTTTCATGTATTCAATGCTGAAGACTCTCCTCGGAGGTCTGGCAGCCGGCCTTCAGTTTTAATCTGGACCCTGAATCTGCTGCGGGGAGAGGGGGAGAGGGAGAGGGAGAGAGAGGGAGAGAGGGAGAGAGAGAGAGAGGGGGGGGGGGGGGTGAGAGAGAAGGAGAGATAGAGAACTGCTTTTTCTCTTCTTCCTTTTCTTTTTTATTGCTTCCGACAACAGCTGCATCTTATAAAGTTTTGTTGAAAGGGTTGTAACCTTACTTTAGCATGACTGTGAATGTCCTTTAGGAGCACTTGTCTCTTCTCTTATCCCGTGTGAGTGGATGCTTTGCAGACACTCCTCTGCTCTGTGGACGTTGACAGCGTGCATTTCCATCTGCCGGGAACTCTCCAGCCTATACCATGTTAATGTGGGCTCAATAAATGTTAAGAAATGTGATGAAGATGGGGAAAAATAGAAGTTAAATGCCGAGCGTCTTTGAACTGTGTTCTCTAATGTGGGTCAGAGATCCATCGTATGCATATTTTTGAAAGGCTTTTCATCTGCAATTGCAAAGTAACCATTCCCCGGGTACTCTCTTAATTTCCTCTACTTGCAGATTTGCTCACTTATATTTATATATTTAAACACGGGGAAGTGAGTTTCTGTATGAAGAAATACACGCCAAAAAGGGGATGTCTGACTTTTCTTCTTCTTCTGTGTGCGTGTGTGTGTGTATGTGTGTGTGTGAGTGTGTGTGTCTGAGGCATTTGGTCTCGATAACGTTTCAAATACCGAGGGCATGACCGCCCGAAGAGGAGGTGGGAGGAGAGGAGATTGGAAGAGGAGAGGAGAGGATAGCTAAGGGGAGGAGAGAATACAAAAGACGAAGAGAGAGGGAAAGGAGATCAGAGGCGAGGGAGAGGGGAGGGGAGTGAAACAGAGTAAAGGGAGAACGGCACACAGCAGAGGAGAGGGAGAGAGGAGAGGAAAGGAGAGGAAAGGAGGAGAGGCTCCTACTCCTGTCCGAGCTCCCCTGCCACCATCCTTGTGTTTTTGTGTGCGTCTCTTAGAAAGACAAGGCGGCTCAGCGCGGCCTATGGTGTAAAATAACATTTCTATTGACTGCCAATTACTTGGGACATTATTTTGGTGCCTTCCATAATTAAAAGTCCCTCTCTCTGTTTTCCCACCCGATCCCCCACCTCCCTCCCCCACCTCCCTCCCCCACCTCCCTCCCCCACCCCCTCCTTGCGTCCCTCTTGTTTCTCTTACAGACGGAAAACTACTCCATTGACTCCAGTTACGTGAATAGCAGAGCCCACCTCATTAAAAGGTATGTCTTAAGTCATGCTTCAGGTGTGTCTGTTTTTAGCACGTCCCCCACCGCTTTGTTCTGTGTTGTTGTTCTCCAATTACCACACCGCTACTCACGCTTTGCCGTCGGATGGTGGCTTGGATGTTTATACTTGTGTGTATCACATTTGAGCATTTAGTGTGTCGCAGGATCTATTCAGGAACAAATCCTATTACTTGAAATGAAATAACAGGAGCAGCCATGATATTAAATGACACAAAACAGGGACTTCAAAGGCTTAAAATAGAACTACTTACTTATATATCAACGTATTTATAGCGTCTTCTGATCTCGTACTACACCATGTTAATGCAATATAAATATGTCATGGATGTCACACAGCAGATCAGCGTATCGATTTATGTTCGGGGCATATAGAAGACGTTGTTTTCCAAAGTGACTTACAACGTCTCAAACACAAACTCACACAGCGACGCCGGAGTCAGCCCCGCACGTCGTCAGTCAGCTCGTAAGGAGCCGCTAGGGTGAGGTGCCTTGCCCAGGGACACCTCGACGACAGCTAGGTAGAGCCGGGTATCAAACTAGCAACCTCCCGGTTACAACTCAACCCGCCGTACCTACTGAGCAACTACCGAATTTAGGTGAAGAAGCAATGAGTGGAATCTATTTGTTATTTTCTTTTCCTCCACCTGCTGCAGGAAATGCGATCTGGCAATGGGATTGATAGGGTGGGGGGGATGGGGGGGGGGGGGGGGGGGGTCAGGCCGACGGGTGCCCAGGGACCCTCCGGGGTCATACAATAGTGTCCTTCAGCTCCGTCAGGTCTCCTTACCAGGCCGCCCGGCTGCGCTGCTATAACTCTCCCCCACGCACCCTCCCCCCCGTCGCCTGCAGCTATCGGGGCATTCCAGGGGGCTCCATTGTGTGAGCCCACCCTGGCCTTTGGAAAACCCATTATAGCAATTTCCTCCTGCTCCCCCCCCCCCCCCCCCTCCAAAGAAAGATTCCCTGTTAATGTAAACACAGAGCATCACGGTGCGACCGGCTGGCCTTCCGCCGCCGCCGCCCGGCACAAAGACCGCCCTTTCAGGAGGCCCAGGAGGTGTGCTCCCTCACCGCTGCAATTACAGCGATAGCATCTGAGAGGACCGCTCCTCTCCTCTCCTCTGCCCTCTGCAGGGAGAGGGGTCCGCCTGAGATTGGGGAGGGGGGTCTACAGCGGGGGAGTGGGCTGTGCTGTTATTAATTGCACCCCCCCCCCCTCTTTGGTAAATATGTTAAGTAGTAAGTGCAAACATATTCCGGTATAACCTTAGTCGTCCTGTTTTACTCCGAGAATGCAGAGCGCCTAATCTTGCCTTCTGCGTCTCCTATCTTCCTTTCCTCGTGTCCTGCCCTGGCCCAGGTGCCTTCCTGCTCACAGCAACATGTGCACCCCCACACACACACACACACACACACACACACACACACACACACACACTCTTCTTATTAGCGTTGTTCCAGTGGGTTGGAAATCAAACAAGGATAGATCAAGCTGTGGTGGTGCAGCTGTTTACTGTGCCCCCACACTTTAGACACCAACACACGTACAGACAAACACGTATGCATCCACCCATGCACACACACACACACACACACACACACACACACACACACACACACACACACACACACACACACACACAGGCTAGCGCACTCCCCTATACACACCAGCCCATTTATTGACTGCGAGCGTCAAACAAGACAGATGCACAGTTTGGAGGCTCCCAGCATTCCCTCCCATCCATCTTATTTCCACCGACTCCCTGATACTGCAGCATGGGTCTGATGTTAGTGGCTGGCTGCTGCAAGCCGCTTGTTCGTCGACAGCTCACCGAGCCAACGTCCCCCCACCACCCCCACACACACACACACACACACACACACACACAGACTCTCTCTGTCATGGCCCACGGAGCAGTGCTAGGTTGAATAAGTAAATAAATTAATAAATGAATGCACACCGAACTTAATTGGACAAAGGCCCTGGAGAGCTTCAGCGAGCACGCCGCCTCGCTTCGGGAACACGGAGCCCGCTCCTCTGCCAGGTCACAGGGTCACAAGGTCACAAGGTCACAAGGTCACCTCACCACGGGTCCTTCTACCCAGAACTCGTTTAGAGAAACGCTCCTGAAATTAGTCTGCGGCCGATTCGTCGGTAACAGTGGAAAGGCTTCGCTCAAAGGAACAACAAAAAAGGCTGGAGTGCACAGGAAGGACGAGTCGGGAGAAGGAGAGAAAAGGGAGGCTAGGGGGATGAAGGGTGAGCTCCTCAGACCCAGATGTGGTCCTCAGACCCCAACACGGGAGCACAAAAACACTAGTCTGGCTGTTGCCAGACCAGGCTCAATCGTAGTTTGCTCGTTGGTCTGGGGAGGCGTTCCCTGTCGTCATTGTGTTAACCATGCAACAGCGCGCCAGGGGGAAAAGCCAGCTTGGTGATTGGCTCCCGCAAAAAACGTATCGGAAGCAGAAAGAAGCTCCTCCCCAGACCCGTCTGGAGGGCGGATTCAAATCGCCGGCGGAACGGGCGGGGCCACCCAGTCTACAAAAACACGGGAACGAAACCGAAAACAGAAGGGAGAATCCCTTCTCAGTTTTCACGGTCCTCTGCAGGCGTTCTGTCAGTTAACCAGAGCCCCACTCTGCAAGGGTTCTGTCAGTTAACCAGAGCCCCACTCTGTAAGGGTTCTGTCAGTTAACCAGAGCCCCACTCTGCAAGGGTTCTGTCAGTTAACCAGAGCCCCACTCTGCAAGGGTTCTGTCAGTTAACCAGAGCCCCACTCTGCAGGCGTTCTGTCAGTTAACCAGAGCCCCACTCTGCAAGGGTTCTGTCAGTTAACCAGAGCCCCACTCTGTAAGGGTTCTGTCAGTTAACCAGAGCCCCACTCTGCAAGGGTTCTGTCAGTTAACCAGAGCCCCACTCTGCAGGCGTTCTGTCAGTTAACCAGAGCCCCACTCTGCAAGGGTTCTGTCAGTTAACCAGAGCCCCACTCTGTAAGGGTTCTGTCAGTTAACCAGAGCCCCACTCTGCAAGGGTTCTGTCAGTTAACCAGAGCCCCACTCTGTAAGGGTTCTGTCAGTTAACCAGAGCCCCACTCTGCAAGGGTTCTGTCAGTTAACCAGAGCCCCACTCTGTAAGGGTTCTGTCAGTTAACCAAAGCCTCCCTCTGTAAGGGTTCTGTCAGTAAACCAGAGCCTCCGTCTGTAAGGGTTCTGTCAGTTAACCAGAGCCTCCCTCTGTAAGGGTTATGTCAGTTAACCAGAGCCTCCCTCTGTAAGGGTTATGTCAGTTAACCAGAGCCTCCCTCTGTAAGGGTTCTGTCAGTTAACCAGAGCCTCACTCTTTAAGGGTTCTGTCTAACCAGAGCCCCACTCTGTAAGGGTTCTTTCAGTTAACCAGAGCCTCCCTCTGTAAGGGTTCTGTCAGTTTACCAGAGCCCCAGTCTGTAAGGGTTCTGTCAGTAAACCAGAGCCTCACTCTGTAAGGGTTCTGTCAGTTAACCAGAGCCTCCCTCTGTAAGGGTTGTGTCAGTAAACCAGAGCCTCACTCTGTAGGGTTCTGTCATTTAACCAGAGCCTCCCTCTGTAAGGGTTCTGTCAGTTAACCAGAGCCCCACTCTGTAGGGTTCTGTCAGTTAACCAGAGCCCCACTCTGTAAGGGTTCTTTCAGTTAACCAGAGCCTCCCTCTGTAAGGGTTCTGTCAGTTTACCAGAGCCTCCCTCTGTAAGGGTTCTGTCAGTTAACCAGAGCCTCCCTCTGTAAGGGTTCCGTCAGTTAACCAGAGCCCCAGTCTGTAAGGGTTCTGTCAGTAAACCAGAGCCTCACTCTGTAAGGGTTCTGTCAGTTAACAAGAGCCTCACTCTGTAAGGGTTCTGTCAGTTAACCAGAGCCTCCCTCTGTAAGGGTTCTGTCAGTAAACCAGAGCCTCACTCTGTAGGGTTCTGTCATTTAACCAGAGCCTCCCTCTGTAAGGGTTCTGTCAGTTAACCAGAGCCCCACTCTGTAGGGTTCTGTCAGTTAACCAGAGCCCCACTCTGTAAGGGTTCTGTCAGTTAACCAGAGCCTCCCTCTGTAAGGGTTCTGTCAGTTAACCAGAGCCTCACTCTGTAAGGGTTCTGTCAGTAAACCAGAGCCTCACTCTGTAAGGGTTCTGTCAGTTAACCAGAGCCTCCCTCTGTAAGGGTTCTGTCAGTTAACCAGAGCCTCCCTCTGTAAGGGTTCTGTCAGTTAACCAGAGCCTCCCTCTGTAAGGGTTCTGTCAGTTAACCAGAGCCTCCCTCTGTAAGGGTTCAGTCAGTTAACAAGAGCCCCACTCTGTAAGGGTTCTGTCAGTTAACCAGAGTCTCCCTTGTGTCCCCGCTGGCCCCCATGCAGCACATCCACCTTCAAGGACCTGGAGGGGAACAGCCTGAAGGACAGCGGCCACGAGGAGAGCGACCAGACGGACAGCGAGCACGACGTGCAGCGGGGTCACTACGTGGACACGGCCGTCAACGACGTGCTCAACATGACCGTCCCGCCCAACGTCTGCCAGCTGCCCGACCAAGGTAGGACGGATAGCACACCAGGGGCGCAGGGGGGGGCTGTGTGTGTGTGTGTGTGTGTGTGTGTGTGTGTGTGTGTTTAGGTATAAATGTGTGTGTGTTTGTGTGTGTGTATGATTGCCAATGGCGTGATAAGGCCCTCAGATGTGCTTAGAAGTATGTGAATAACACACACATGCTCACGCACAGAAGTGTACCTCTGCTTTGATGTCCCCCTAAGACCCCCTAATGTCAGGGATCTCTCGCGGAGGGCAGCTCTTTGATAGTGGCTCGGCTCACAGTGTTGACTCCTAGCAGCCATGTGTGATCTTGAGCAGTGACCGGCCTCACAGCTTCTTGAATGGCAGCAATTAGGCTGACAAAGGTACAGAGAAGGTGGGAATCTACATATCTGCCCACGCTGCCATGCATTATTCAGCGGGAACGTTTAGTGAGGGAATTAATGCTGATGTTTCCAAAGTCCCCGGCTCGCCGTCGAGGAAGACATCTGCTGGCGGGAGCTAGTGAAAGGACGGATGTCTGTTTTACGCTTCTGCCAGTCAACTGCGTCCGGGCGGAAAGAAGTGGGCAAAAAGTATGGAGCTGTGTGTGTGTGTGTGTGTGTGTGTGTGTGTGTGTGTGTGTGTGTGTGTGTGTGTGTGTGTGTGTGTGTGTGTGTGTGTGTGTGTGTGTGTGTGTGTGTGTGTGTGTGTGTGCATGGGTGGTTGTGTGTACTGAGCAGGAGACAAAGTCTGTTTTTCTAGTGGTTAGGGGCTCAAGTTGTATATGATCTTCAAACCAAACTTGCTTCAACTTTTGATACTTTAGTTTTCACAAGGTTAAGGTAATTTGAGTTGAATCCGATATAATTTATGAAAGTTATTTTTGAAAACAGCTGTAAACAGGGTGATTTTTCTTCATCCTTGCCGTCTAATTGATATGACTGACATCACCTGGACAGGTGTTGTAAACTAGCATTTATGCTAATACACTGTAAACAATGCATCTGGTTCGTCCAATGACATTGTCATGTCCATGTCCAAATAAAATCTACTATACTATTTAAACGGGCGAGGCAATTAAAAAAGCAGTTGCCTTTCCAATGTAGTTTTGGAAGGTAAATACAATCTTTACAGTTTGTCGTTATGTAATAATAGTCTTTTTGTCTGAGTGTTGTGGACAACCGGTTATGTAACACACGCACCTTTCAGGAAGGCTTCATGTTGTTACACGATACCTCTGTGAGGGGAGTGGACGGAACAGAGGTGTGTGTGTGTGTGTGTGTGTGTGTGTGTGTGTGTGTGTGTGTGTGTGTGTGTGTGTGTGTGTGTGTGTGTGTGTGTGTGTGTGTGTGTGTGTGTGTGTGTTTGCTAGTGTGGGGGCGTGCATTGGTATGCATGCATGCATGCGTGTGTGTGTGTATGTGCGTGTGCATTTGCGCGCGCATCTGTGTGTATGTGCGTGCGTGTGTGTTCCCGTGTGTGTGGGCTGTGTGCTCTTTGGTGCGTGTGCGTGCGTGCTCTTTGGTGCGTGTGCGTGCGTGTTTTCGCACAGCCTATTCCATTTATTTGTAATCACTGAGCTGACTTCGGGAAACAAAAAACGAAGCGCCCCTGATGTTGCCAGACCTGGCCAACAGGCCGTTGTCGGAGTCGTCTCCGACGGGTGTTGCTAAGCAGCTTCTCTCTTGTAACGGACAATGATAAGCGCATGTGTTGACGACTGTACACCCTGCCCTAATTATTTCACATCACGTGAAAAAAAAAAAAGCCCCATTGCGTCTAAAACTAAACAAAACGGAATGCATACCGACAGCTCCTCTAACGCCGGGACCTCATTATTGGAGACAATTAGAGGTGATGTAGATGAGGAATATTTCAAGTGGGGAGAAGCTCTTGGAGGCAGCCTTTTCCTTCCCATTACCGCCTCGATGATTGGATCTGTTTCAGTCGAAATTGATGAATGCATCTGAATGCATAAAGTGATACACAGCGCTGGTTAAAAAGACTTTTCTCCAGATGACCAGAGGCCAGTGGAGAACCAGAGAGCCTCATTTCAAGAGGAATGAGTGTTTGTGTCCCTCTGACGTGGGCCATAGAAATGGCAATTTGCCTCCCTCAGAGAGAGAGAGAGAGAGAGAGAGAGAGAGAGAGAGAGAGAGGGGTGAGAGGAGAGGGAGAGAGGGAGAGGGAGGAGAGGGGAGAGAGGGGGGAGAGGGGTAGAGAGAGGGAGAGGGGGAGGGGGAGAAGGGGGGAGAGAGAAAAAACGAGAGTGTGAGAGTGTTGGAGAAAGAGAGAGATTAGGAGAGAGAGAGAGAGAGAGAGAGAGAGAGAGAGAGAGAGAGAGAGAGAGAGAGAGAGAGAGAGAGAGAGAGGAGCGAGCGAGCTTGTGAGGATGGAACAAAATGGCTTCCGGACAGCGTATCCTGTCACTGGCTTCCAGGACACTGCGTGACAGAGCGAGCCCCCGACCGCAGTGAGAACCGTGGATAATTATCGTATGAATTGACGGTAGAAAATCTAAGCGTACGCGCAAATGTAATGCCATCGCAAATGAAATTGTCACTCCTATTTCCATCTCAACAGTCTAATTATGTACTAAGAAAACTGAGTGATGGCCTTTGCTCGCTGGAACAGAATCAGAACACCATCCTCGTCTCCCTAGTAAGGGCCTTATTTTGCCCACTCTCTCTCTCTCTGTCTCTCCGTCCCTCTCTCTCTCTCTCTCTCTCTCTCTCTGTCCCTCTCTCCCTCTCTGCCCTTCTCTCTCCCTCTCTGCCCTTCTCCTCTCCCTCTCCCTCTCTCTCCCCCCTCCCCCTCTCTCTCTCCCCCCTCTCTCTCTCCCTCTATCTCTTTCTCTCCCTCTCTGCCCCTCTCTCTCTCTCTCTCTCTCTCTCTCTCTCTCTCTCCTCTCCTCTCTCTCCCCCTCCCCTCTCTCTCTCCCCCTCCCCTCTCTCTCTCTCCCCCCTCCCCTCTCTCTCTCTCTCTCCCTCTCCCCTCTCTCCCTCTCTCCCCCCTCCCCTCTCTCTCTCTCCCTCCCCTCTCCCTCTCCCCCCCTCTCTTCCCCCTCCCCCTCTCTCTCTCCCTCCCCCCCTCTCTCTCTCCCTCCCCTCTCTCTCTCTCTCTCTCCCCCTCTCTCTCTCTCTCTCCCTCCCTATCGCGTCCTCCCCCCGCGCCCCCCTGCAGTTCGTGTGATGCCTCAATTATGTATCCCACCACGCTGTACCTGCGTGCGTGCTGGGGCTCCGACGGAGCCTCGTGTGACTGCTGCCCTCCTTCCTGGTTAATGTCCCCCCGATAACCGGAGCAGCACCGCGCCCGCACGCCGCACGCCGCACGCCGCCTCGCGCCCGGACCCACGCGGTCCTCGCGTGGAGCTCATCCGTCTTAATGGACGGCGGGCGGCGGTGGGACTGCAGGGGGAACTGGTTGGGAGACAAAGAGGCAGGTTCTCTAAACGCCCCGCTGTTTAGCTGTCTGCCGGGAATGGCTGTGTGGTTTGGCTCTCCTGGCAGCCGGAGCAGAGAACAAGTTGAGAGACGGCAATTGCCAAAGGACAGCGAGTGAGAACCCCCAGACGAGGATGAAAGAGGCCTGGATTGGCCTTCCCTTTTGTGTGCTTTTGTTTGTGTTTGGTTTTATTGCGCTGCGCTCTCTTGTTGATACGAAGATGAAGAAGAGGGAGGGGAGCCAGGAAGTAGATACTAAAATCCCAGGCGCATGCCGTGAAAGTGTTTACTATTCCCGGTGGCAGAGAAGAGGGGGTGTTTGCCCAGTGGATGAAGCATTACCTCCAGCACAAAGACGGCTCCGCCTGGGGTCCTCCATCAGCCCCTGGTCTCGGGATGCCAGGGGCTCTAGCAGTCCGGGTTTTCCCGGGGAATAATCCCGGCCCCCGTATCCCAACGATCGTTCTTTGTTTCCTTCGAGCGGTTTGAAGCGCTGACTGTCTGTTGCTCGCGCCCTGTCGGGCACCTCCTCTCTCTCCGCTCGCGGGCGGATCTGCGGCTACGGGATCCATTGTGGCTCAGCTGCTAGCGCTCCTCAAAGCGCTTCTGAAGACACGTTTTCGTAGATTTGGATCTGGAGGGGTTGTGCCGCGTTCGAAGCCTGTATCCGTAAAAACGCGTCAACGAATGAACCCGACCTCCACGTCAACCGACCCACGTTTGTGGATTCAATCTGTGTTTTCAGGAACAAATTGCGTGAAATCGACTAAATATCTATAAAAGGGAAAGCTGTCTCACAGCCGCCGTGGGCTCTGTCGTATCTCTCGACGGCGCCAACGCTCACAATAAGGCACCCGGCGAATCCACGCTCAGAATGCTGAGGAGACTGTTAGCCCCATCTCACGTTTGCCCCAGCCACATTAGCCCCAGCGTCTGTTAGCCCCAGCGTCTGTTAGCCCCAGCCACATTAGCCCCAGCGTCTGTTAGCCCCCCCGGCTCACGAGAGCCACCAGGAGGAGGGAAGGTGGGGGGGGGGAGCTAAGGGAGAAGACTCAAATATGGCGACACAAAAAAAGAGCTAAACCCCCCCCCCCCCCCCCACCCCCCCCCATAGCCCGCCCCTCTCAGTTCCACTGATCGTCACAGTGCTCCCTTAATTCCTGCCGGCTATGGATGATCCATCGTTTGTCCGGGCTTAACATTCATGTATGGTTGAGTCACCCGACGGATCTCTGTGGAAGGGGAACGGTTGGATCCTGATCTCCGTCCTCTTCTTTCTTCTTCAGCGGCGTCCATTCTTACGCATTTACTAGTGGCTTTCATTAGTTTGTGTTTTTTTTGGGTATACCATTACATTGGAGGAATTAGAACTGCAGTTCTTGGAAGGAGTAGAAAAAAATAAGGAATATATATATATATATATATATATACTATTTATACTTTTTGGCCTATTAGACGCAACCGGAGCCAGAACTCTTCAATTAGCTGAGGAATCACAGACTCTGCTTCATTTCTGAGCGATTTCATCTCATTCCCGGGAGGACGGTTCTCATATATCCGGTAGCTCCCTATGGGTGTGTTCCTGAAGCGGGGGGCCGGGAACGAGAGCAGGGTTGTGGGCAACAGACGTGTCTCTCCCCCCCCCCCCCCCCCCTCCTCTACCGAGCCGCTGGGTTTCGCTCCTCCTAATTGATTTCAAGGCATTTTTCCGCCCTCTGAAACTCCTGTCGTCTTCACACTTGAATTCAGCACAGACTCAGTCTGTCTTTCTATCCATTTATCCAACTATCCAACTATCTACCTATCTATCCAACTATCTATCTATCTATCTATCCAACTATCTATCTATCCAACTATCCACCTATCTATCTATCTCTCTATCTCTCTATCTCTCTACCTATCCATTGATGGATTTTCTCTGGGTTAACTTTCTAATCATACTCCATCCTCTCCATTCGTGGTGTCTATGTATTCCCTCCTTTCCATCTTCCATCCATCCTTCTCCAATCTCTCAGCGGTCCATATTTCCGTACTTCTGTGTCAGCAACCCCCCCCCCCCCCCCAAACCACCACCACCACCACCACCACCACCACCCCTCTTCCCCTGTTGGATGAAATAAAGAGCAGACGAGCCTTACATGTTTGTGCTGCAGACTTGCCCTAAATTCAACACGAGAACATCTCTAGTTTGCAGTCCTCTGATCTCCTAATGAAAACCCTGACAGGTGTCAGCGCGCGCCAGGCAGCGAGCTGCACTGACAACCCGGGAGGGGTGTGTGTGTGTGCGTGTGTGTGCGTGTGTGTGTATGTGTGTGTGTGTGTATGTGTGTGTGTGTTTGCCTGTGTCTGTGTGTGTGTCTGTCTGTCTGTCTCGGTGTGTGAGTGTGTTTGAAAGATAGCGAGATGGAAATGAGAGATAAACCGGGAGTCTAGTAAGCAGTCTTAGCGAGGCGGGGACGAGGGGAAAAAACCCTGGAGTCTGCTGACAGGTGGGGAGTGCTTTGCTTGCGTCTGGATAAGTGCGACAGGAATTCACTGATTCTCAAACAACTCACACGATTGAATTAAACATCACGTTTCCCTTTTTTTTTTGCTCCCAGAATGCATGCTGCTTTTGGATGGTTTATGATTCGATTAACACACAAATACTACGTCAGGGCCATCTATTTTGATTTGGAGTCACCTAATCTAATATGGACCCTGCAGGGACAAAATGGACGACAATGATCAATAGCCCGGTTGCAAAGGCAGTGTTAAGGAAGACACAGTGCACACGCTTTGTGCTTGCACACACGCCACCGTGTTCATAAAAGTAGATTTAATAAAAACAAATCAAGGGAGGGATTTGCAGGGATATTAAGACGTAACATACAAGCAGAAACCTCTTCAACACTTGAAGTGAAGGTATTACGTGTAAAAAATGTGTTTCACGGAAATTCACGAAAAGTTTGCTTTTTTCATTCATGCATATTTTATCATTATGCTTACATTAAAATAACTTCATTAAGAATTAACACTTAAAATCATACACAAGCCATGATTAATGCCCCTATGGAAACCCTGTATAATTATATAATCTACTTAAAACTGTACTACAAAAATAGCATTTCCTTTTTGATTATCCGTACAAATCAGAGGGATATTTACCAAGAAGTCTCAAAGCCAGCACTCTGAGCATACAGTTATTAAAGCTTTTATTCAACACAGACACTGCTATGAAAACGCACGCGATTTATAGATAGATATAAAGTTTTATATGATGTAACACGTGAAAGTATAATCTAGTTTTCACACAACAATAACTGCAATAATCGTATAGAGAATTCAGACGGACCACGTCATTCAAGGCCATTATCCAACATACACAGCGCCTCATACACATGCACACAAACAAGAAGGCCTTCATCTCGGGTCTGTGACTCAAAATAATGCTTATAATGCTATAATGGCGTCGCCCGGACTCCCATTCTGCCAAAGCTCTTCTCTATACAGCCAATGTATTTAATCAGCCAGAGAGGGACTGCTTATCTCCCTGCACTTGTCATGGATAGCGCATTGAACATATTAAGAGGGAGAAATGGGAATGGTTCATTATTTTCTCGGGCTCACAATGAGCCTGGATGTATCTCATCGCAGGCCCTCCTCTGACAGCTCATTTTATAGACAATTCTGGCATTCAGCGCGGAAAATGCCAAGCAGGCAGAGAGAGAGAGAGAGGGTGACAGAGAAGAAGGGAGAGAGAGAGAGAGAGAGAGAGAGAGAGAGAGAGAGAGAAGAAAGAGAGGGAGAGAGAGCGCGATAGAAAACCAAGGAGATAGAGATAGGCGGGTAAGCAGAGAGAGAGAGAAAATAGGTCCCTCGATCTCTATTGCTTATTCATGATGCTGTGGCATGCT